>NW_021849727.1:440099-469772 GCF_003651465.1 Formica exsecta | reverse complement strand
GAAGAGCGGATTTGTGTCTCTATGGTGAATGAGATGGACGAAATCGTGATAGACACACCAACATTGTCACCGCGTGGGCGAGAGGAGAAAAAAAGAATGAAAAATCGTCACATATAAAGCATCATACCTGCCGTTTCAACATTGACAATGGTAGCCTTCGGACGTTCCTCGATACGCGTCTGCTATATGCGAGAATAAATCACATCGATTATTCGTTGTATATTCCAAGCTGTCAGTGTTTTCTAGCCCCTACTACATTAGTCCGTAAATAAACCTTGAAAAAAATTTGTATCCTAGCGTAATCGACGAAGAATGAGCCGATATAAAAAATATATATCTCGTTCTTATTTCGACACAATAAACTATTATTATTCGAGATATTTTAGAATATTTCAAAGATATTATTTAAAAATTATTTTTTGTTTTGCCTTGTTTTTCTATCTAAAAAAATATAGATGGAACTTGTCAACAAATTTACAAATTTATCGATACAAAGTCTTAAAGAATTAAACAGTTGGGAATATAATATTATCTCTCTACCTCTACCTTCCCTGCATCGTGCAGCGATCAAAGAAATTTCGTTTTACGTATCTGTTTACGCAGAGACATAGAGCTCAAACGCGATGAATAAGTATCGCATCGGTTTAAATAGAGAGACGCGCGCTATTTCTGTGCGGGTTAAAATGCTTTTCACGATTTACGACAGTGAAATCGCGAAACACACAGAACGATTCCACGCGATTTCCATTCGCATTAAGAAACAGAAATCGATTCAGAAGAATCAGAATTTAATTTTGTCTCGTCGCGTTCGCAAGTTCGCAGGTTTAGTAGTACAAGTAGACTTGATTTTTGGCTACGCTGACAATCTGACTGATGCATTATCGATGCGACGATAAAAATGCATCGCACGAATATAAATCGCGGTCGCGACTCCCCACACAAAGCTGTCGGATGCTTCCGTCCCGTCCATTTTTATCCATTTTCAGTTTGGAACGGGAAAAAAATTGCGCGACGCTGTTCGAATATCAAGAATCGTACATTATGCTTTATTTCTAAGATAAACATACAGTCGCTCTTGGTGCCGATAAAATTGCATTTTCGATCATGTGAAAGATTATATGAAAATATAATGTGTGCTATCTCAGAAATAAATCGCTCTTTATGTATTTATGATATTTCTGCATTTGATAAATAAAATAATTTTCTCCGTTAAAAAATAAAGTCAAAATTTTAAGAAATAATATTTTTATAATCAAGATTCAAGAATTTACATTATAAATTAATTTGATATTAATAATTCAATAATAAGATTTCCTCTTTTACTCACATTTGTATAAACTATTTTACATATATATATATATCCCTTCGTTTCGACAAACATTACCCCAATTTGCTAATAAACACTTGTATTTAAAAGATATATTTAACTGTGACTCGTGTATTTATAGCCAATTTTATATACCGGCGTTAGGGGAAGAAGAAACAGTCTTGATTAATTTCCGCGGATTTCGGTCCACACTAATTACACTGAGTGAGTAGAACAAGTGGGAAGGAAGAGCTAAAAGTAGTTACGAAGGGAATATGCTCTGCCAGAGCGAAACGAGGACAAGAAGCCCAAGCTTGAATCTTCCACAGAAAATAGTATTAAAAATATTTTATTACAATTTCTTTATATTCTATCTGCTAATAATAAATAATATTTTTATATATAATGGTAATTTTAATTTTAATTTTAACGTGGCAAGAGCTATAAATTAAAAATATGACGAGAAAGAAAAACACAATCCTTTTCTTATAAATATTAAACTTTTACACACACTGTATTCTTTTATCTATAATTTCTCGTACATCGTTATGTTTTATTTTTGATTTTATTTTTGTAGACATATCGCGAAAAAATAAGTTCAACAATGAAACAATATAACGACATACGAGAAATTATAGATAAGAGTATATACCCAAGTGGAGATGCTGAAGCGCGTAGATGAGAAATATAACAGATCGTGCAGCGACATTACAACTGTAATGTAACCTTAAAACGACCGCGCGAATGGACCCTCGGTACTGGGCGATACGAGATGAGACTCGGCTTTACGAGCGGAAGAATGTAACTTTTCATTTAGCGTCCATTTCATTTCATAAAGTGTAACGAGTTACGCGCGCTTGTGCGAGATCCGCTCGTAACTCCTTCGTGAAACCGAAACGGAGTTTGTATCGCGCTGGCCAGTCGTGACGCGTCCATGAGTCAGCGATTTTTTTTTTCCAAATAATGAAAATACACGATCGTCCAGCGTGAGTTTTAGATTGCATATAAATCATTTCCAAATACGAGCAAATGCCATTTAATTCGGAGATAAATCAGATATTTATGAGTGGAAAAATAATTGAAAAGATATATCCACAAAAAAATAATATAATATTTTTCTCTTCTTTCTTTGAAATTGAAAAAGATTAAATTTATATCATATATATGTGTGCGTATACAGATTATGGTTAATAATTTAATATAACATGTAACAACATTTTTTCCCGAGTACTTAATTATAGCGTTACAAATTCTTCAGTTCCTTTGATTTTTTTTTTTTTTTTTTTGACGTCTTACAAATTATCAGAAACGTTTTTATTAATGGTCGTATCTCCTGATTATACACATAGATAAGTGCAGATGCGATATATCATTTGGCCATTAAGGCTTGTCTATAACCAACCAAGGCTTTTAGACAAGCAACATCCATTATCATCATAATCGTTTCTATCCGCCAAAGATAACTCGACCTATAACCGTAACAGGACATAATATCATATATGCTACATCTACATATATATTACAAATTTATATCTGCTGACTACATGGGGCTCTGACTATCTCTTGTAAATAAAATAATAGATACGGAAAATATTCTATATTCCGATATCATGGTATCAAAGTACGTAAATTACAAATCAATACTGTTTACTGGCAAATTGGATAGTAATAGTGTAATCAACCGAATCGATATAAAAAAAAAAAAGAAAAATTTTATCTGCAACAGTAATCACAAAGGAAGAGCAAGTGCGCGCGACCGGAAACGGAAGCGCGTGAATTCCGCGAAATGATCCTTTCCGTGTTCCCCAACTTTTTTATCGAGTTAAAACTTTAGAGTAGCATGGAGGATCGAGATTAAGGGCTCGCAAAGTCATTCCGGCCAATGAGAGCGCTCGGAATCGATTATTTACGGCAGTTCCGGGACCGAATGTATTATCGAACGGATATCGAGACCCGCGACCGCGCACCGCAATATCTGAATTGAAAGAGAGAGAGAGAGAGAGAAAGAGAAAGCGGCGGGGAAACCGAAAGATTCATCGGTGAGCTTCGCCGCGCGGAAAGTTCGGATACGTTAATTAGCGTAATCCACGCTAAGCTTATCACCTTCGAGATAATCGTCTTTCGTAGTAGCTTCTTCGTCATCTTGCTTGCCAAATTCAGAAGCATGACCATAGAACTTATTATACTTCTGTTTAAAAAACGTAATAATAGTAATACTAATAATTTTTAAGAGAGAGAGAGAGAGAGAGAGAGAGAGAGAGAGAGAGAGAGAAAAAGCTAATATTTTATTAATTGTATGTCGTAGTTTTATGTCGTATGTTATAAATTTTGAAAATGGAATGCTAAGTTTACAAAAGTAAAAATCATTGAAAATATTGGAAATCAAAATTGAGTTAAATATTTAAAAAATATGATGTATATAATAAAATTTTATATAATATATTGAAATATTAATGCAATAAAAGAAAATGGCTCACTCAATCTTTTTATAAAGATCTGCCTTAAAAAAAAAAAAAAGGGAATTATATATTCTCGGTTTATCTTGCAAAAGCTTTCTCCAGCTTGAACGTTAAAAATGTTTTCTTTCGATATGCAGTCGCTAGATTAAAAGGTGTGGTTTGAACCTTATTAAAGCGTCAAGCAAGGGGAATGAGGAAAAAACGTAAAGTGAAACGCGCAACTGTATAAGACGCCAAGAACGATAACGGCCGCGCTAAAAGCTTTTTAATTACAGAGTGTAAACCACTGAGAATGATTATACGATCGACGTCTAAAAGCATATTCTCGCGGTCGTCGACCTGAACGATAAACATACATAAAATTCGCACAAATACAAAAAATGTTTGCAGCATGGGTCTAAGCTTGAACCAAACATATTCATGTATTTTTTCACTTAGCTCATATTTCCTTCTCTATCTCTTTCTCTCTCTGTTTCTGTCATTGCGTAAGAACTACACCGCTGAATTTTTTAAGTCGCAATGTACATATATTATGTAAACGAAATAGCAATTAATTAATGCTCGAGTGTCGATTTCAACGCGATGCTCAACCATACTTTAACACAGTTTTGAGAAAATAAGAAGAGGGATTCATGTTATGCATCCAAAAGTGACTGTATGCTACCGCATTTGCGCGCGTTTACGTATTAAAAAGTAATCAACGCAGATTCCCTAAAATTTTAACAGGCAATTTCCTCGAGAGTGGCAAAGTCCATGGAAAGTTATACGAGGAGAAAGGCGAAGAAAAATGAAGGTGCTTCGACGCGTGTCGTGTAGATTAC
Source organism: Formica exsecta (assembly GCF_003651465.1). NCBI lineage: Eukaryota > Metazoa > Arthropoda > Insecta > Hymenoptera > Formicidae > Formica > Formica exsecta. The sequence continues at coordinate 465,186 of NW_021849727.1, read as the reverse complement.
AAGATGTGTTATTATTGTCGCATGCATTAAGTCGGAAAAATCGAAAATCAATCTGTCCTCGGATGAATAACAAGGGATTGACGTGATTCAAGGGAAAACTACACGACACATCACCGCGCGTCAAGGCGGGAAACAAATGGACATAACGACAGGACGATCCAATTATTGCGTATACACAACATACACATCAACAGAACGACACTCGCCGATAATTTTCATTTGTGAGCGCAGCATTTTCACGCCGCTCAATGTCGACCGACAATCTATCGAATTAAATGCAATTAATCGCAAATTCCATTCCGTCCGTCGTACACGTATTTCGTAATTTCGAAGTTAAGAAATATACCACAAAAATTAAACGTCAATTTAAAAATTGTAGTCTGCTATTATTTTGACAGAACAAGCCACGTGATTATCCGCTAATAGAATACCGGTATTTAGTAAAATCAGAACAAGCTCTCTAGCAATAGACACATGTCGATAAATTTGTGTAATTTCCGTGTATAGAGCGTAATGAAGAATGGCACGAGGAAGACTAATGGAAAGGAGAAAATAAAGCGAATAAAAAAGCAGTTGGCCGCATCCGGGAGGCTTCCTGTGTGTATACGATTATAAAAAATGGATCGGAATGTCAAGGAACTAAATGAGGCGTTCACGGAGTTGCAAGTTCGTTAATCAACTCGGCAATTTGTAAGCTTCGCTTCGGAGACGTCGCGTTTAAAAGTGGATCTTACGAGTTACGAACTCGGTCTAATGCCGAGCACCCCGGGAGAGTATCGAGGAAGAAACGACTGCGACATTCTTCTTGTTCACTGTCGATTACCGACAAGCGGCGACAGGACAATGAAAATCGGAAACGAGCAATTGGTCACGGTCGTTAGTAAACGTTAGGCACGGTATGTCTACAATGGCGGTGCATTTGCCTTCCCCTCCCATCTTCATCACGGCTCCCCCTCTGTATCTGTCTGGGATGCGTTACATTCGAAAGCGGTCGAAGCACTTTCGCCGTCTATCTCTCTCTCTCTCTCTCTCTTTCCCCTTTTCCTCTCGCGCGCGCTGTAATTTGCGAATTAATTTCCCTGAACTCCGCTCATCAGACGCGAATTCTATCTCCGTTACCGTCGTGGATTATAACCGGCGAACAGAATGGTTCTAAGACCGGTAAAATGCACCTTAATGATCCGGCTGTAACCGTCATTTGTTGTCTTTCGCAGCAGGACAACCCGGCCACAAAACAGCCACGAGTATTTAGCCCCTGGTTCGCTTTTAACGTGCTTCGCACCCTTAATATCGGGAGCCACGTGCTGTTTCTCGCGAACCTCGTAGAAGTGGATTTAAAGAAAAATTATATCGTCGAACGCGCGGGGATAAATCGAGGGTCGGTCGACTGGGTTAACAACATAGTAGATAACTCGAGGTCGAGGTTGTGGAGGAAAAGGCGGAAGGGGGGGGGGAGGGATACCGGAGGTATCCCTTAACGCTTGGAAGGTATAGAGAAAAGTATAGAGGTGATTAACCCCGTAACAAGTCGCTCCCCCTTGGATAGCGGCCGATATCTTCGGCGCAAAAAGATGCGTTTACGTCAAGTTTAGATTCATGGATCATTAAAACGAGCGTTATGCATAAACGTCGGACTATACTCGCAAGAATATAGAAGCTTAAATCTTCGTTAGTGTGATTTTTCTTTTCTTTTTCATTAATCCCTCGAGCGCTTTACAACACACTTTATCGAAACGCTGGCTGTTGCAAATGTCTTTTTCTGAATTAAAGTCTTAATAAATAAATAAATAAATAAGTAATAATGTAATATGCATAGAAAAAAATTTTACAATCAGAAATAGAAGCGCAAATCCAGTTATGAGATGAAAGTTCAAGATTTTTTATACATTAATTGAATTTTGACAGGCGCGAAAATATTTTTGCTTGCAAACAAACGTAAATGAGAAATTAGATTCTACGAGTAAGCTAACACGTGTTTATGAATCTAGGTTTTAGTATCCTAAGCTACGTTACAACCGGACATGAACTCTATGCATGCAACACGATGCTCGACGACCGCGGAAAAAAGGTCGTCGTACCGCGCCTTGCGGAAAATGTGAGTTACTTCGCGTGTCGTTCGAGTAACGTTACGGTAGCTATCCTCTGGTACAGTTCTTTGTTCGCGTAACGCACTGAATGCATTATATTCTACGATGCGCGACATCGACCGACTGCGCTTTTAGGTCGACCGTTCGACGACGATCCCCCTTGTCAACACGGAAGGTTTTAAGCGAATAGTACTAGGAAGGAGAAAAGGAAGTAATAAATTTGACGATATTAAATTGAGAAACATTGTTTAGAAGATATCTCAAAGTAAGTGCGAAATGTTATTTCAATTACACGATATGATATTTGGTGACTATATATATATATGAACTGTGTTTGCCTCTGTTTAATACGATTTATCTTCAAAACCATAAATGATTGCAATCACAAAATAAATGCATTAAAATTTTATAATCTCAAGCAAACTACCGATATCATGAAATCTAAAATAGTGTTTTAAGAGAAAAAAAAACAATTAGAAAACTGATTAAAAAAATTAAGTCATATATATAATTTATTAAGGCAAATATCATATCAATTTATTCACACTGGATCACAATTTTCCACAATGTATTCTAATTTTAATTCAACGTTAAAGTTGTCCACTCTTTTATCCATCGAATATAACTACACGCGTTAAAAATTATTATCGTAAATATATAATTTTTAATAACGATTTTTAATAATGATCTTTCACATTGCTTAAGCAAAATAAGTGTCGAAAAACGATATCGCGTCGCGACAGCGATGCTGCATGGAATATCGAGAACACTAGACGCAGTCCGCAAGATCTTAACCCAGCACATGGCCGTTCTTACGATCTAGCGTAGGTATACCATGTACAATACCGTGTACATGCAGTCGGTAAATACAATTCTGGGCGTTTCCACCTCTTACTCTCGAGAGCGACTCGAGGCCGACACGACCGCGGGCCCTTTTCTCACGATCCCGTATCTCTCAAGACGAGAGAGCCTTTACGAGAAACACGGTTGCGCAAGCAAAAGAGAGAGAGAGAGAGAAATGGAGAGCGGCACAAACGAATCAACCGACAGTCTTACTAAAGCGCAATGGTTACGAAAGGCATGGTGAACTATATTGCATCCCGTGATATATTCAATATGGCATTACAGAAATTATCGGTAAATTGCCTGATATTCGTTTTGGCGCGGCGCCAAGTTCGCCGCGTCGAAACAAAGTCGGAATACGAAGTCGTGCAAACCGCTTCAAGGTACAATTCACGAGAGATACTGCAAACTATGTTACAACGTTCCGAGGATACTTCGAATTTTGCATCAAGTGGGTTACGTCGGGTTTCCTGTTTCTATTTCTGATGAAATAAACGGCGCGAAACGTACATCCTTAGGAATTTATCAATTATTTATCAAACTCGATTTAAATCTTGTAATTTTCTCTACATTATTTTATAGAAATATTTCTCTCTCTAGACATTTCCATAATACATAATAATAAAGTATAGAATAAAATTGAAAATGTCGATCGTAAAGATGTATTTTTTTCAAAATTTTTATATGTCTGCCTAATGTTAAACTCTTTATGCAATCGCCTTTTATATAAAAATTAAATAAAGCCCATATTTAACTCACATTAATTTCAAATGTTAATATTTTTATTGTCTCTTTGTTTCCTTTCGTTCAATCGTACCTATAACATTTCTAAGATCTTCTTTGCACAATATCCTCGATATTTTTCAAGAAATATATGTATTCCAGGAATACAAACGAATATCTATTTTTCATTCTATTTTTTCATTACTTTTTCGTTGCTTCATCACTATGCCAGCACGAGCGCGCATAAATTTTATTAAAAGGCGTCACGCCCTATCGCGACTTGTGACTCGCGGTCTGATTACAAAAGTTTTCAAGCAAATTAATCGCCCCTGCTTTCTCTATCTCTCTCTTTTTCTTGTACGTGTTTGCCCCCGTGTTATATATGTACGATGACGACCCGGCATTAACAGCGAGAGACGAAACGGGTCACGGTGGAAATTGTAGCTCGGCTAAATTTGGGCCGACGTGAGACGAAATAACCAACTCGGCCATAAATAGAACTATCGCACAAATCGTATAATAATTTGCAGATGATATTCCGCGTAGATTGCATCTTTTCAAATTATTTCTGTGAAATCTCATTTAAATCACACAGCGTTAAAATAATGGCAATTTGTTTTATAAATATAGCGCTGCATACAGAGTGAGCGTACTAGAAAAAAAAAAAAACTGTTTTCTAAAATGATTTCTTAATCGCTGATTTAAAAAAAAAAATAGTTACTTTTGAAACGCGAAACAATTCATTGTACAATCGCGCGTAATGATATCGTGCAAGACAATATCGTGCCATAATGTTTGATTGCGCGCCCTGCACGCCTTTTTTAAGGAAAACGATCGCATTTGCTTATACATCTTAACTATACATGCGAAAGTGTAATTAAAAGTCCGCCATCTGAAACAAACACTCTCTCTCTCTCTCTCTCTCTCTCTCGACCGTAAACATCAAAATAGCCGGAAACGAAGTAGCAAGAGTACAATAACCGCTTTGTTCTCCTCTGCTTTGTTCTTTGTTCCAATTACAAGTTACACAGTTACTCTTTCACACCTCGCGCCACTACTATCGCCACGAAACAGTATATAGACAAAACAAGTTGCTTTTTAATTAATGAGAGACGCCGAAACAACTCGTCGAACCGGTAAACGAGTTCGAATCGCGATCAAAGCAAGACGCGGACAAAAAACAGAGGTAATTAGCACGCTAATTAAGAATCGCGCCGTCGTTTCACGACAGCGACAAAGATCAATTAAATACAAACTAAACTGATGTCCATATCGACAAATATTTGTATCCTTTTTCTTCATAAGCATTCTCTCATATCTCTCCAAATATCTCGTGTATATATAAATAATTGCAATTCTACTAAATTTTATAAATCTTATTAAATTATTGAGTATATATTGCTGAAGTGTACCAATTATTGACCATTTGCAATCACTTTAAGTTTCGATTTTATATACTAAAAGCATCGATGAATAAGACATTACAATTATCTTCCTATAAAAAATAAAATGACAAACAAAAAAAATGCTGCGCACTGGTTGGAATATAGAAATATATACTTAACAGAAACCAAGTATTAAAAAAAATGCAAGAGATTTTCGAAACAAACATGCATATGGCAACAATTGGCAGAGTGCATTAGCCGTTCTACAAAATACTAATGCATTTTTCGGACGCGTTTTCTCTTTCATCGGAGAAAAATCTCGTAACGTAGTGGACAAAGGAAATGCGAGAGTGAAACTAAAGAACGTAAATAGATACTGCTAGTTGAAAAAAGATAAAATAATAAAAGATTATAACAATGAAAAAAAGATTTAAAAAACTGGAGCGAAAAGGAAGGAGCAAGTCTTCGAATACAAAAAGAAGAAGAATACGGCACACAAACTGCAATTTACTCGTGATATATCAAAACTGTCGATTTTTTAAAGGTAAAAAGTTGCAAAACGCGAAAATTGGTAAACAATAATACATTTGAACAATGATCAATTTTTATAATAACGAATTATAAACATGTTTATCTTTGACGCAAAATGTATTTTTATTTCTGTTAAAGAGTAAGTGGTAAAATTGTTATAATAAATAATAATGAAATCGATATGAAAAATGAAAAATTTTCTTGCAAAATCAACGTTAAATATATAAATATATTTTATCGACAGACATTCTCTTTCTCTCTTCGTCGTAATCTGAATTTAAGAAACAACAATAGCGGCGAGGTGCATACAAAAAGAAGAGTATCTCTATTTTTTCTTGAAAGTCCGAGCTTTTTCATCTTTATTGCCCAACCTAATTAACGAGAGCTGTTAGCAAGTCTTTTTAAAGTTTTGACTATCCCGTTTGAAAGTCAGCACCCCATAACACTACTCTCTGGTCATTTTTTTTCTGTTCCAACACTATACCTTTTTTACGACGTATTTACTTCGAAAATAATGAGCAGGTCGTACAACGAGCGTGTACAAGCACGTCGGAAGCCGGTGCTCGTTATTCTGTCGTTATTTCTTTTCGACGTACTTACCTGTGTGCTTCTCTTTCCCACTTTTTTCAGATCAATTTACGTAAAGACACATGTATCGCGTACGTCGGTATAGAAATATAGCACAAATGTATAGACCAGAACAATCGCGCTATTCTATAAAGCAAAAAGAAATAAGAATAAAAATATTTTGTTGTATCTTTCAATTTGTATAAGAACGTTTTTTTTATGTTTACTGCCTTTATCTTTGTATAAATGTATGACCATCTAATTTAAAACACTGAAACGAGATAAAAAGATTCTTTGTAAAGCAAAAATGTAACATTATACTTTCACGTTGTAACATTATTTCCCATGCAAATTTGTTCAATTCTAAGAAAAACAAATTATAAAAGTTTATGTATAATAAAATGTAATCAACTGAAATATTTATTATATGTCTCTCATAATTTTTGAAAATAAGCTATAAGAAATTTATCAACTATACGAATCATAATCAAATCATCATAGCTATACGAATTTGCGACAAACTTTAAATATCTTATATCGTTAAATTTTCTCGTGAAAGGTAATCTACTTAAATGTATAATTATATTCTACGAATTTAATTTACACAAAGCGTAAATCGGGGGGGTGAAGAAAATTTAAGTTTCAGAACCGCCGCAAAGTTTACGTCGTTCATTATCACTCCTCATCGACCCAGCAAAAGTATTAAATTTGATATCGAGCGTCGCGACGCGGCCGTGGTTAATCGGGAGGAAAATGCTACGGAGAACGGGATAAGAAGTGCGATAATTAAATGCGCGAATCTCGAATCGATGAACGATCGCGCGACGTCGATAACCGATTGAAAGGGGAGCACAATGGCCGCGTTTCCGGTTCCGGAACGCATTAAGCTTGTTATCGCGCTCAGCCAGGCTCGATTCGCTTGAATCTACCCGTCATTGTGCATCGATGAGAAACTCCGGCACGCATCGTTCACGAGAGTAGACGTCAATTATTTCCAGAAAAGATAATTCTGCGCAACTATTCCAGCAGTGAATCACAATAGAATATTGAACAAACAGCCTGAAATATTTTTTCGCTCTTTTTCTCTATCTCTCGTAAAATATAAACTACATCTCTCCTTTGTAAATGTTAAAGAAATATTTCAGATTTACTAAATAAAAAGCAAAAAAGACGCGAGATTACTGTCCATAAGAGTTAATGTCCTAAAGTGATAAAGTTAATATCCGCCTAAAAGGAAAGATGCTTCATCTAATCCCCGCGTTTCGTTGACTCTCTTCTTCGACCCTTCGTGCATGTCACCATAGAAAGAAAGCCAAGCGTCGAGATAATCCAGAAGGATAGAGCAAACGTCGACTCTGTCATCCTTCTTGGAGTCGGGTCGGTCCATAAACGCGAACGCGGCATCGACCCCTCTTTGGGGATCGAAGGAGAACCGACGAGAATGAAGATAACAAGAATCGAGGTTCCTTCGAGAGTGGAAGAGAGTCACTCGGACGACTCGCTTGACTCCTCCCCGAGGACTTCTTTGAGTAGGAACGATTATTCGGAAGACAAGACAGATATAGACACCAATCTGAGCGAGAAAATCTCCTTTGGCCTGGTCAACGAAATTCAACATTCATCAACTCTCGAAATAATCAGCCGCCTATATAAGCGTTTACGTAATAAAAAAACGTTCCTATTTTGTTTTTTGATTTTGCACATCAATTTTAATTTATTTTTATTTAAAATATTTTATTAAACTAGAAAGATTAAATCATGCTTATATAAAAAATTATTTTCTAAAAGAAATTAGTTTCTCGTATAAATAATTGTATCTTTTTGATAATTTTCACTGGAAAGACGGACTGTACAAACGGATATTTGAAAATGTTAATTATATCTTTTTTTTTTTAAGTAACAGTGTTTCCTTTTTACGAAAAAATCTGTGAAATTGGTTTGAAATGAAAAGGAAAAATTTTAAGCGAGAGAAAGAGAGAAATGAAATTTTAAAATAAATTTTTATCAGAAACTAGAAATTGGAGACCACGCCGAGAAGGACTTTTAGCGGAAGAGATTCTTCCCTAAAGGTCTCCCAGAGAAATATCTTTCGAGCAACTGCCAAGGAAGTTCTTTTTAAGAATAGCTACGAGGGTTGTGAAATCCGGCGATTGTTGCCAAGGTAGGTTCCCATCCGAAAAAGGCTCGATGGTTTCTCGAGTGGCCAACGAGTGGGACGCGAGAGAAGAATCGGGTGAGAATGGGGGAGAATGGGGGAAAGAAATGAAAGAGGAAGAAATAAAGAGAGAAAGAGAGAGATAGAGAGAGAGAGAGAGAGAGCAAGGGGAGACGATAACGGCGGCGGGGATGGAGGGTTCGCATTAAAATTCAAATATCACAGCCGGGGAAGAGCCTTCACTTTGAGGTCCGTAGAGCGCAGTGGGCCAATATGAATACATTACAACGTGTTTGCATCCAGCCCCGGGCCGGTAATGCCTTCTATTAGAATCATGCCGCCGCATTTTAATATGACGTGAGAGAGGGAGAGGCAAGCAAGTTGTTCGGAAACGGAGATATCCGTATAACACCGACAACGAAGGCTCCGTGTCTAGAACGGCCTTAAATAATCCATCAGCGATTAATGACGGCTGTGACGTAATCCTCGTTAATATCGCGTTATAACAGCTCCGTACAAATCGGCTCAATAAAGACTTTTCACGATACACCTCGCGTAAAGTCAATCTTAATATTTTGTTAAATGTACATTATAAGTAATAATGCACATTTCCCATACATTTACTATCTGCACATTCAAAAAACTCGTTTTAATAAAATCGCGAGAAAATAATAACATAAAAACCGGATAAACATCCTTGAAAGAGAGGAAGAAACGCCTATTCGCTCTTGAATAATACGAGCGTGCCGGTATCGTGCGTCGCGTAATTATGTTTGCAATTTAAATTCACAATTATTATATCGATTCGTAACGAGTAATCAGCGATATGTAATTACCTCTAGAGCTGTGATCGGCGAGGACGACATTGTCTGTTATCGTTACACAACAAGAGATGATGCATCGCGTACGAATAGAGATCATTTCTCTCGTGGATGAATAATGATGCACATCGGCAGCTTTATCAAACCCACCTACACCGCGGTTCTCTATGTTTACATTTTTAATCGACTAACCGAGAACGCTATCAGTCATAGCAGGTGCAGCAGTGATAGACCTATATCGCTCATCTCTGCACTGGCCAAAATGTAACCGATCAATGCAATAAAAAAAAACGCGACGTATATATTTATCATCAGAGATACTTTAAATACGATTCGTAGAAAATCAAATTAATCTGAGATATTTATAATTATAATTTAAATTTATTATTCATCACAATTGTGAAATATTATATGAAATTCTTTTAAATAATTTAACTAAGAAATTATCGTACATTCCTCCTAATTTCTATTTTTTATGACAATATAAATTGGTTTGAGTTTTTTTTCCAACAATATATCTATTTTGCTTTTTATAAAAAGATATCCGGTTAAATATGTTAGAACCTTTATATTCGTATTATTGAAACTGGATAAAGAGAAAAGCTTCAAGTACTTACAAAATCGATACCGCGGTATACGGTACCGCGGTATGATTATGGGCACGTTCCTTGTAGCCAATTAATGGAGGAATCATAACAGCCAGTTTGACATGTTTGGCTTTCCTGAGAAGTCGATAGCCTGTCTTGTTTTGCCAACAAGTGCGTTCATTTACATATTCGCAGATATGTTTATCGATCGATACAACGATAGCGGCATCTATAATTTATGAGAAACATAATGCGCGGCTACCTTGTAAATTTATAATCATTCCGAGTAGAACTTTGACAGTGTTTACCGATGTTCGACTCTTCCAAGAAAGGAAATACCGCGTAGAAACTTCGAGAGGGTTACTGAATCATTTATCAGATGCTGCTTTGTATAGTCCTTAATTTTCATATTTAATAAAATTATACGGCGATTCTGTGTTCCTCGTCTACGGATATCAATTTCTTATCAAACACGAATCAGAGCGAGAAGAAAGAGATTTTGCTTTAAAATGAAATATATAATTAACATTTGCGCGTAAAAAAAGTGATCTCGTATTTTATATATATTTTTAAAATTATTATATAATAATTCAATAATATATTTTATCATATAATTTCCATTTTCAAATATATTTTAACAAGCTACGAGTAAAAATGAATAAAATGATTTGAATAAAGTAATTGTGGAGAATAATTATTGTAATGTAAAAATAAAATTATTTTTACACTTTATATTTTTTCACACGACTCGTATTTTAAACGAATGAAAGATATTTCCTAACCATTGAAGAAAGAAACGGCATAATTAAAAACGGAGAAACTTTTGGAAATTTCCATGCATGCTCCCATTACCCCGGTGGAACCTACCTATTATTCTCCTACTGCGTTGTGTTTTAACGGTGAAACGAGCCGTTCGTCATATTAATTACACTCGAAACGTGCGCCAACTGAGGTCACCTGTTAACCCTGCAGACTCATCTGATACGAAATCGCGTCGTGAGAGAAAGAGAGAGAGAGAGAGAGAGAGAGAGAGAACGTATGAAACGAATAGAGAAAACGAAGAACAGAAGCACGGGACTTATCTTTCTCTCGCACGTATGTGTCGTATTATTTTCGCAGGCTGCACAAAATTAGAAGAGAATTTAATTCCGTCGGAGTCACGGAATTAAAAGGTCCACTTGGCTTTTCTGATGATCTCGGTTACTATTACGAAATAGCTGGGTCGACGAGATCCTCGCTCGTCGTCCAACCGAAATTGTACATAATCTTTTAGATTTGTTTTCGCAGCAATTTTGAAAATAATCACAAAAAAATTCAAACGTTTCACTCTCGCGTTCCCATTTCTAAATTCTATTCAATATTTTCCAATTATTATTTGAGGATTACGAAAAGCAATTTTTTAATTGCTTCTCGTAATCCTCAAAAATATTTAATAGGTTAAATATACAATTTTATATGTATTATGAAAAATAATAGAAAATGTAATAAAATTATAAATAATATATTATATAAATTATAAATTTTTTTCAAACTTTTTTTACATATACATATAATTGATAAAAATTACGGAAGACTCTCGCTATACTAGATTCTGCACTTATATATTCCCCAATTTTACTTTTCTCGATTTCGAAAACAGTATCCCTTGCGTGCGAGCTATATAAGATAATAAATCAGAAATCGCGAAACAAAAGTGCGAGACCGAGCTACGATTGCCGCAAAGCAAGGAGTCATTGCTACCAACCCGCCCATCGCAATTCCTTCTTTCCCAGATTGCCACCATTCGTCTGGCCGCCTAACAGAGGTATAAATCCACGACGTAAATAGAGGGTTTCGATTGTATGTTCGAGAGTAAATAAATTCATTGTGATGAAAATCTGCGCAACGCAAACTTTGTCCCATATAAATGAATGTTTGAAGAAATAAAATCATTTGATCGCGCGATCAAATCAGGATGTGCGCAAAGACGGTCAGCGAAATAAAAAATCCATTTAAAGTTTCACATTATCTCCCATACATTATATTGTAGATGTGCTAAAACTACACCGATTGAAAATTCGTATGGTAAATAAAAGAGAAAAAAACACGAACAATTAATTTTCTTTTATAGAAAGAAATGATAAAACTTGAGTTTTTTCTTAAATAAACAACGATAATTGTTTGGAAACTAATGCAATGTATTTACATATACAAGAATATCGCGTTCACTATACTCATATAAGCAAGATGCAAGAGAGATATAACATCGTATAAATCTTAGAAATTTAGACTACACTACGTTATCATCATATATTATTTTGTAAGAGATAGATAATAATGTGAAACGCGTAAAATTCTCTTTTATATTCCATTCTCTCTTCAAGAGATTTATCTTGCGATGCAACTGATTGCATATTAAAATGTCCAACAATAATGATATATCGTCGAAAGATTTAATGTAAAAAAACGAGAAACGCGGAAACTTGTCGCGGTTTACTCTGTATTTTTGACATCCTTTTTTCATCGACATTTCCTATCACTATATATATCCATCATGATTACGAGCAAACTCGGAAAAGATTGCGGCGTCATCGCGATTAAATCTTGCTTCATTTGCTGATTCCTTTCCCATCGCATCGTATATATACAATGATACCGGAGATCGCATGGCGAAAACGTTTTTGCAAAATTATTATGAAATATAATAAGTTAAGATAAAATTGGACCAAAGTTCAATCCGCATTAATTCGCCATCGCACAATTTCAGTGTCATATGTTAAATTTGAAATCCAGCCAAGTTTTTTATAGGGATGTAATTTCAGATATCGCGATAATGAGCGCAATTGCGGCAACGATATATCGTCGATGGAATTATTTCATTTTTGCGATGAGATAATTTTGCATCATAAGGCAAGGAACTTTTACTTTTACCTAATATGCAAGAAAGAAACAATATGCGTAAAATTTCATTTCACAATGGAGCGCGTGTTGCGAGAGACTCGCTCGTTGCTCACTAATTACGTTCTTCTAAAGTATAATACTTCATAGATCGCAAGATCGCTCAAAGCAAAAGAGGATAAGATTATGTCTTCTTCCTTCGTAATGATAATTAAGCAATGGTAGAGAGAGCGATATCGCTTTCCGTATCGCGATATTGTTCGCGCTATCAAATTTCCACCTTGATGAAATAAGTCGTTACTGGTGAGGCGCGGCCGGTAAACTGATTTTCTCGCCTTTTTCAGCGGTGTAGCGTATCGTGAGAAGTTCTCTCTCTCTCTCTCTCTCTCACCGCGCAAAAAAATTTCTTGCTGAAAGTTCCGCGTGCCTTTTTCCGTATTCTTTTCTTTCTATTCCGCATCGGCCGTCCGGGGAAAAGCATGTCCTAATAAGTCGTACGCGATTAAGAAACGCAAGCAAACTCACTCGAGCTTCATCGAGAGAAAGAGAGAAAGAAAAAAGTGGGAAGGAGGAGAAACACGCCGGTCAGAGATCCATAAATGGCGCCTCTAAAGCCGGGTCATTGTCACCATAAAACCATCTAGAGATGTTACGTGATGTTGCTACGCTGCGCGATGCATTAAAATGCACATTTAACAGAAAAATAAATTATCTGGCCAAGAATTTACAAATTTTATTATAATATTAATTAAAGAAGTAAAATTTTTGATTAAAATATATTTATAGTTTTACGAAACATTATAAATGTAATTTTATGCCATCAAAAAAATTAAACTTCTAATATCTTTCCAGGTTTATTCATCAAAATTCTCAATTATTTATGCCTTACTCAATATTTTTATTTCGTTATCAGTTCTGATGCTTTATACATCGTATTACACTCACGTAATCGATACCATTTTTCAGATGAATCAGAAAAGATAGCAAGGTACAACCCATCTAACGAGAAGAAATAAACATCCATAACGACGCGAAATTTAGCCATATTTTCGGCAATTTTCTTTCCCCCTTTTCGCGGCTTAAGATACTACTTTCAAAGTTCAGACCATCATGATCCAATCGGTAAATGCGTAGCGCGAACAAATACAAATTTCTGGATCCCTTATAAAACTTACCAGGCCTTTACGTTACGAAGATCCGCGGTTAAACACAAAACTACTCTCGCACAATATGCCTCGTCCAATACACGCGACGGAACGTGTCATTGCCATGCATAAAATCATGGGATACATGAACGTGACATAGAATAAATCCATGGAATTATATTACTTCGTAATTCGACGTGTAAATGGCATGGAAATATCGCACGAACGAAATCAAACAATGCCTGTTCAACGTATGTCTTTATAAACTTTTACTTGTTCATATAATTTTCTTTTTTAACTTTGATGAGAGAGCCGGTTTATCTATCTTAAAAAATATTGAAACGCGATACGATTCTCTAAACGAGAATAATAATTGCAAGAAACTTGTAGTATTGTATGCTATACGTCTCTCGAGAACTTCTCTCTCTTCTTAATGAAAATTTCTTCGGCATACGATGAATATTCAACGACGTGAGAAATTCTATTCTTTAAACGCACGCAGGGAAACAGGGTGATAAAAAACGTAATTTCTCACGCGAACGCGGAAATGTCCGTCGGTACACGTTGCATCGGCTACTTCGAACGCCGGAAAATCGATCAACACTTTTTTTTTTGTATCAAAATAAATTCCGTACGCCTGCACGCGCAGTACTACGGCCACTGGTGCAATATTTGTTCTTGCTAATAACGCAATATTTCGTTACTTTGAAAACTTCTTTATAGAAAAATTCACGACACCTGGTTTCGATCGAAAAGTTATAATGAAAAAAAGTTAAGACTAAATTTTTAATTTAATTAATTGTATCAAAATCTAGTTTCATATATCTATGTATTTAATCTTTTAGTGTATTAAACATAGCATATGAATGCATATGTATTGAATAATGCGTTGTTTTTATATTCAAATATATCCAATTTAAAAAAATAGATTTGAAACGCAAAGCTATGTAAAAAATTGATCGCAATTGCGATTCAAATTTCGCGTCGCAAATATTTCCATCGTATAAAGACTTACTACGAATGAAAATGATGCTAATACAAGTGCCGCATCAATAATTTTCAAATGTATGTGTCATTTTTCAAACACGATATGAATTTCTCACCCATTTAACCCCTTTTTCGCTTCTCGCCGCGTATTAAAGTTTTCGTTGTTCGTGAAATACCATTGTAATATTATCATCTTGACGCGGAAATAAATGACGATTCAAGATTTGAGACAGAAAATTTCACCGTGGCCACGATCAAAGCGAACGAGGCCCGCCCCCACCGGCTGCAACGATTGACTTCCTGCGTTCGATTCACGCCTCACGGGCAAACGCATGTCGCGTACGAATTTGCATGCGTACACACACATATACGTCGCAACGGGGGTGTATGGCAGCAGGAAGGCGAGAAGAGGAGGGGAAGAGAGGGAAAGGAGGAATAAATGTATTTACTCAAGGGCAACGGGTACATGGACTCTCGCGAGTACATAGAGCGCACGATAGAGAGAAACGAGACAGATAGGGGCGGGGGAAAAGGGGGGAAGGGGGAAAGGGGGAAAAGGGAAAGCGAGAGACAGGGCATAGGCCGAAGGCCGAGGAGTGCCATCCGATATATTGCATTACAGGGCGTCTATCGATTCAGTGGAAGCTATCAGCTTTCGTTGCTAGGCGATATCTCGATGATATCTGCGCGAAAGAGACAGAGAGAGGCAGAAAGAGAAGGAGAGAGAAAGAGGATCTTTCTACAGTTTTATATAATATAACTTTTTCTCCGTTTTTCAAAGACGCCGAAATGTATTTAGGGGTTTCGAGCAATTTTTTATCTCGAATCGATTAATCCAGTAAAAAAAAAAATTAACTTTACAGAATAGAAAATAAGAACCACGTGATCTCCAAACATTAATATTAATAAGACGTTTTAAATAGTACATAAAGTTTCGTAAGTAATATTTTTGATAAAGCCTTGAGAAGCTGAAAATTAATGAGACCTAAAGTTTTATTTGTGCATTTTATTCAATGACTTATGT
Source organism: Formica exsecta (assembly GCF_003651465.1). Classification (NCBI taxonomy): domain Eukaryota; kingdom Metazoa; phylum Arthropoda; class Insecta; order Hymenoptera; family Formicidae; genus Formica; species Formica exsecta. Next base: position 449,454 of record NW_021849727.1, on the reverse strand, counting down.
TAAAAAATTAAAATTGTAGCAAATTTATTCTTTATCTCGAAGAAAATGATTGAAAAGCTCGGAAAAATATATTTTAATCGCGTCTGATTTCTTCTTGCCATTTTCCGATGTGACAAGACTACATACAAGTTTCACTATCACGGCTAGGATCGTAAGTCGATTTAATGCCACGTCTAACGTATGCCATAAATCATACGCAAAGATATAAACGTTTGCTGTAACGAGCGCGGAAACATTAATCTGCCACGTTCATAGTGATATACGCGTTGGTCAGGTATTTTCGAATAAAATCGATAAAGTTGTACAACGGACGCGATTCGTGCCATGTTTCGAAAACAGAGAATCTTGTACATCTGTGATTAGAAGTCTTACAAGAGTAAATAATATATACGTAATGATAATGAGTACATGTGTATGTACAATATAATATAATTAATCTTCTGATTTATGGAAAAACTAGATTTACGCTTTAAAAATTATAATTATATTCTGGAGAGGAGAAAAAAAGAAAGAGAGAGAGAAAGAGAAAAAAGTGTGTATGTGTGTAATATAAATCTTTTAATTCTTAAAAAAATATATGAATATATTTCTATAAGATAAAATGTGCGAAAAAAACTGCAACAATGCAATATATACAGAGAATCATTTTAATCTTTAAAATTGCGGAGTTAAAGCACTTGTTATAGACAAACTATACCAGCGTATTTCGACACGCGATATATGAGAAAAGGATCATAGTGTTTTAACGATCAGATTTCAATCACAAACTGGATTATCACATCCCGTAAAAAGGATTGTATCGACGATTTTAGCAAAACAGCAGGATACTCGAAACTATATTTGTACGTATAACACGTTACCGCGCACATAAAAACTTTGATAAACATTCGCAAAACGATTCGATTTAGTCTGTGCCACATTCTACAATTCGCAAATAAACCAACATGGACACTATCGATCGCGTTGCAAGTAAATACGCATGTAATCGTCAGTTCAAATTCTTTTCGATCATCTACGTTATCGCATTAATGCGTTTAAACGGCCAATTTAAACGCATCAATTACGAAAAATTGTCTGACGCAAAAACACAACAACTGTGATGAAAAATACAACGATTAAAAAATAATAAATTTAACAACAAATTTTATTCTATTCTAGAAAAAGAATTATATGGAGCGGATTTTCTCTTAAATTTAATTAGAAGTCATGCTCTCTTTCGAAATTAAATATTTACAGCATTCGATATTACACGACAATTACATCTTGTGTATGTGTAAAATAAAATTTTAGAATAACATTTTTAATTATTCTAAAATCTTTCTTCTTATCGTTGATGCATTTAAATTGAAACACAATTGCTATCTCTCACAATTAGCTAGGCTTCTAATATTTATAACAATGTAGAAAAACTCATGCTTCTCAGATTCGCTGTGTAAAACCAGTTACGACATGTGACTTGGCAATTGTGAACGCGAGCAGTTCGTTAAATGCACTCTTTCATTCATATTCTTTGTTTAGGTCTTTGTCTCTCACTCTCTCTCTCTCTCTCTCTTCGCTCATAAATAGGAAAGAAGATGAAAAAATAATGTGAATTGGTACTAGACGGTACTTAATGTTGAAACCGCGTATGAATCTGACGTACGATAACGATGTAATTATCTGGTCGTGCGTATCCGTTTGAATGTCGCTTGCAGTGACGTGTCCTCTTTAGAATTGGAGGAAACAAATAAGGCCTCTTCGCGTATAGAGAAAATTGCAAAATCCCCATCTCGACGCTCGTTTCAGCAAGAATTATAATTGCAAATTTTATTTTTTTTCTGAACAAAGATGTGTATATGTATGCGCGCGCGCATATACATATATATATAGTTTAATCTCCAACAAAATAAAAACTCTTTAAATGCTGATGTCATTCCTCAAGCCAGTTAATAGTAATGTGTGTGTGTGACAAGTCATAATTTAGCACCGACAACATCAGCAAACCGACTTTAGCATTCACTCTACATATTCAAAGTACGATATCGGAGGAATATTCCACGCGCTACGGATAAACGAGTGAAATGAACTTTCGATTCGACGAACGGAATCATAGGACGATTATCGGTTCGCCTCATCAAATTTCTTTCGAACGAGATAGTTTCGAGGTCGGACTTTTGAACACGTGCGTGCGAGTTAGCCGCGAAACGTGAAGCCCTTTTCTCTTTCTCCCTCTTTCTCTGTCATCCAATCCGTTCTCTACACACGTCGCGTCAGTTTCAGTTTCCATCGACGCAGAACCGCGTGTGATCCTCACTAATTGGATGAATGGTTATTAAACGAATATACCGTTAACTTTTTATCACGCTTCGTTCCCTCTCCTCTCGTATCCCGCCCACGTGTATTTTTTAATTCTTTTTCTAACTTTTATTCTCATCCTACTTCTTCAATTTTTACAGCCATACGCCCGTCAATGACTCGTTCTTATCGTCTTTCCTTCTCCCGTTTCGCCCACCGTGGATGTGTTTAGGAAGCCAGTTTTTAAACGAACGCGTACACATCCTACGTGTAAACGGATTCATAAAATAAATGCTGCGGAATAGTATCGGAGAGAGAACCTGTTTCCCAGAAGCCCCCCCCCCCCTTCCCCTTTTTCGAAGAGTCGAATTGCTTATTCAGAAAGATAATTTGTATATTATATTTATATTCTATTAATATATATTATAATCATTAAAATACAAATAATTACAAGTTTTTATATTTAAAATATTCAAAATCAATAAATAATCATAAATAAACATATAATTAAATCAGCGATAATATTTATTATCAAGGAAATATCAGCATTTCAGGATAATTAATTTAATTGCATCGCGTAGATTGTGAATCTTTTATAATTAGGTACAGCTGCTGTCACACGTGTGATATCATTAAAAACTCGGTAAAAACGCGCCGTTTCACGGATTTATGATGCAAGTACTTTTAGAGGATACCACCTGTCGAGGAGAGATATCCTAGCTAGTGCGAAGAAACGAATAGTAGAATACTCGAATGTCACACCGGATTCCAACACGTCTACGTCTAACAACGTGCGAGATATACGACGGAAACGGGTATCGACAGAAATGCAGGCGCATCGTCCGAATATACAGTAAAATATGCGACAGCGTAGAAACTTTTGTAAGGAGGCTAGAGAGAGACTCGAAGAATTCATCGAATATAGAGGAGACATCAAAAGTCGCGCATTTTTCGTATTAAACTTTAAATAGACTCACTTTTAGAGTTTGATTGTCATGTTTCTTTCATAATTAAATATTTTCGTCAAGTATTCTGACAATTAATTCTTGATTAAAAATCTAATCAAATTCTTGAAGCCGCTCGAAATGAAATCAAGACGAAAATATTGTCGTCCATTTTTAAAGTTTAATTTCTCAAAATTCCTTAAATTTTCAAAGAAAATGTATCACTCTATATAAAAGTGCGATACATGTTATATAAATTATATTTCCTCTATTTTCAGCGACGCAACCAACGTCCAACTTCCGATATGCGAGTCGTCGCGAATAAAATTCCTCGCGCTTCCAATAAAACGGAGGAATTCACGGCGAGATATTTCGCGCGACGAGAGTTAAAACTGCTGAGTTCGGCGCAAGAGAATCGGATGGAGCGTTGCTGCATAAGGGGACAAGGAGCTTGTTCCTGGTATTTTACTAGCCGAGCAAGTAAAATTCCGCCGGCTGCCGCTAATCCTCGGAAATATCGAAACGAGGTTCCGCGCAGACTTTGGCCGAGAGAAACTATTCGATTCGCCGAAAACGAATACGCGAACCGAAAGGTTTTCGATTACGATTGAGCAGAATATTGACGAGAGATAAAAAAACGAGTTGCATACCTTGCGAAAGATCGCAAAATGCCTAGAATAGGTTTGCTGCAATCTTTCACAAAGTTTATCGCTCGTCGCATCCTGAAAAAAAATGTCTCGATTCAAAGAAATTAATTTTAAGAAAACAAGATTGTAAAATTTACACACCAACCATCATATAAGAAAAACGATTGTTTTATATTTTATACGATGTCATTATATAAATTATATAATAATATTTGCAAAAACAATATAAACTTGATATATTTTACTGATTTATAATTTTAATTTTTCTAGATTCCATTCGTGATTCGAACCTTTTCTTCGATTGTAACATCTTTTTTTTAAAATGCGATGTGAAATAGATAAAAGCCGATAAAAAACATACGATCAGAAATCAATTGATTGTGATATCGAGATAGATGGTGATAACACATACATACACAATTGCCATTATGTGTGTGTTAATTATTTTATAATATTACACGAATAAGTATCGATTTTATCAATTTTTTTTTTATCGAGTTCATTGATGAAAAATATTTCAGTGTGTGTTTATTTTCAGAATGCAATTATCTCCGGCAATATGAAGCATAATATTTCGTATAATGAATGTGTAGAGTATGTCCTTGTTGGATTTACCCGGAACGTAAGCGTTACATCATAGAATTCAATGCGAAAACAGATGAGTTTGCGGCTAGTACGGAACACGTAATAATTCTTCCTGGAAAACGATCCTTTACACGATAATCTATAAAGACGTTGGCGCAGAGTGCGAACCGTAAGCGCGAACAAAGTGCCGACAAAAAATAAAACGAGATCGGAGATCCTTTTAGCCGCTCGATATTACAGACGATCGGATTTAAAAGGACCGACGTCCGTCGAAGCCGGCATATTTTTTAATATTTTTATATGTATTTTTACGCCTAATAATATGTAAAAAAAAAAATAGAAAAACGAGAGAGATTAAAAAAAATGTTAAAAAATATGAGTTATGTCTTGAATCAGATTTATAAATGCCAATAAAGAACATCGTCGCAATTATTTTCATATTAATGAAAATTAAAATTACATTTAAAATTACATCTTTCGCATTCTTCGGGAAGAATTTTTCGCATCTTAATATACGAATAAAAAATCTGGCTATCATCTAAAAAAATCTATCTTTGATGTTCTTTGAAAAATTAATCAATTTGTAATTAATGTAATCTTTAAAGAAACGCACGATTTCTAGGTATTTCTCTTGCATTTAGTATTTTAATTTTCAACCGAGCCGATAATCAATGTCTTACATCTACGAACGTGAAAAAACGATTACGACCTTGAAACGGGACAGGTGATAAAACGCTAGTTCGCTCTACTTTTCGTCGAAGACACGCGACCATTAACTGAAACGAAAGGTTTGGCCTGTAGCGGCGAAACTTTCTAGCTGCAGCATGCGAATGAAACGGTAAAAAGAATTCACCGAGAGTGCGCGAATAAATCGATGAAGTCTCGTAACTTTTCGCGTAAACATTAAGCGAGAATAAACGAGAAAGCTGAGAAAGCTTTGCATGTATGCAAGATCGGAATTTTATCTCAGAGTTTTATCTGAAGAAACGCCGATATTATCAATATTTTTAATTTTAATTAGATTAGATTAGCTAAATTTAAAGCTTTTAAATACTTATAATACATCCTTTTTAAATTAATCGAATGTCGTAATTTAATATAGGCAATATTATCCACCATTAATGTCATTAACAGAAATTTATTCGAAAAAATCTACTTACCACCTGCGCGCTTTGTGACAAGTGTTATTAATAATTTAATGACGTATTTACCAGCCCAAATTATTACGATGCATTGATTCGAGATAAAATGGCGAGATTTATGCATAAATCATATATTTGTGACACGAATTCTCTTTTCGCTATACGACATTTAGTACACCAAGTATTATATAAAATTAAAATGGAAAATTTGGTCAACGGATTGTCCTTTGCAATTTTCGACTATTTCTGAGATTTCGTTCGCGTAAAAGTGACGATAGTTTGCTATTCTGCTTAACGAGACTTTACTGATGCAGTTTATACATTTTTAATGAGGAAAGTAGACAACGTAAAGTTCGCGTGTTGCAATCAGCAACTTCGGTAGCAACTCTAACAATAAGAGGGAAGAGAAAGGAGCCATCGGAAGGAAGTGCGAGATAAACTTCTTACCATCATTGATTCGAGATAAAATAGTGAGATTTATGCATAAATCATATAGTGACACAAATTTTTTTCATTACACGATACTCTTTTCGCACGTATTTTTGTCGTTGGTGCAAATTAGATGCTATTATTGAAAAATACAACGCAAACATATTCGAGATTGATTCAAAATATGAAGTAGAGAAAAATAAAACAACTTTTTGTTCGTAGACTTCCTTTCCCGTTTTACAAGACAACAGGAGAATTGAAATAAATCCGACTCGATTCTTTATGAAGGTCATGGTCATATTTAGAATGTACCATGACATTTACAGAAATATACGACTAAATCGTGCAAAACGGCTATCATTCAATATCGTGTATCAAAGTATTAAAAGTGAGGACTTGACATTAAAAGGCTGTAATCGTTATATTTTTAAAAAATTCTTTGAAATCTTTATCTTGAGAAAAAAGCTATAGCTGTTAGGAGTAGCTATTAAGATTAACAAAAGAGTAAAAAAATGTTCTTTTTCAAACTAAATAAATATTATTTATAAGTATAATATTTACGCGTTATTTGCGTATTTTTGAAACCTTGCGTTTAGATAATATTCGCCAATATATCTGAAAAGACAACTTGTTAAATTTTTTCAAATCTTCAACTTTAAAATTACCCGGTTAAAAATTTATTGCAACAGAATATATTACGCAAATCACTTAAAATGATCATGGATATTATTAGCATTAATATTTAATATGCCAATTAACTGCATATATTATTAGTATACAGAAATGACTAGTATATACATAATTACGAAATTAATAATAATTTAAATACGCAGCTAAATTCGGTCACATTAACATATAAAAGTATCGTTTTGAATTTGCAACTTCAGGACATACTTTATACGTAACGATCTTTTCGTAAATTACGAAATTAGCGCACGCATTTGGAAATAGTGTAAATTTTACATCGTATATAAATATTTTAGGAAATATCATAATTTTTCAAGCGAGAATTAGCTCTCGTTTCTCGCGACTACAGCACTTTTTGCCACCGCCGTTGTTATTTTCGTACTCACCGGTCGCCATGGCAACTTCGCAGCAAGTGTCCACAGGTGTCCACGAAATCCTCAAGGATCACGTACGATGATCGCGGAAGCCCGGCACGATCCCGTCGTATGTCCCATGGTACAAGATCACTCGCGGCCGCACTCTTACGCGTCACCAGTTTCGATATTCACCGCGACAATCCGTTCCGAGACGCGCGCGATTTACCTTTCCGAGGAGAGACACCGACACTCGCGGTCCAACGACTCGTCGCGGTATGAAGGTCGTTCGAGACGAGAGAAGGGAGCACGTACTCGAAATTTTTGCGCGCGTCACGCGACGCTCCCCCACCTCCGCTGATTGGTCGCTGCCTTTTTCTCTCCCCGCGCGCGCGCTACTCACTTCGCATCGCGCCTCGTCTCACACCGCAGATAAGTCAAAATCAAAGTGAAAATTTATTCTCTCTCTCTCTCTCTCTCTCTCGTCTGTATCGAAAAATCGCGGATGTATCGTGAATTCGTTTTCTCGCGCCGACAATTTCTTCGCTTTTCTACGCACACTGTACGACGTGACAAAGGTAGGCGAATATTTTTCTCTCGCGACGCGTTCGCGGAAGAAAAATCCTGTCGATCGGAATATTTAACAGAGTAATATGCGAGAAATATTCGTTAGAATTGTCTCATTTCTATGCAAATGTCTTTCGAGATACGAGGCTCTTCGCGATTCTTCGATTATAAATCGTGATATTAAACACACCCTTATGCATGGATTCCGCCAAATTTCCGTCGTAACGTTCGAAAAGATTGGAGGTTGCACGAAAGGCACGCATCCTTCTTGAAATTCGTCGAATTTCAAATACGTCACGCGTCACGTGATGCATGTATGCCAACCGCGAGCGTCTAAAATTTGTACATTAGTCGTTGAGATTCGAAATTACGTAGATCGCGCGTCTCGACGAAAGTGTATCGTTCACTTCGATCGTTAATCGAATGGATTCATTCACGGGAGTTCGTGTTTACATATCTCGCGTCGCGTACACAACGCGATGGAATTGCGAGGGCGCGAGGGAGGGAGAACGACAACAGCGCGCGACGAGACGAACGGTAACGCTGTTTTGAGACGTCGAGGGACAAGAAAGCGAAGTACGCTTACGTACATTCATACGTATCGCGTATCGTTTACGTGACACGAGAGGAACTCCCGCCACGCGACACGATACGATAGTGACGTCGTCGAAGGATGGGAAGCGCGAGCTCTCCCCGTTCCTCGTTCCTTCCCTGCTGCTTCTGCGTCCCTCTCCCTATCGCTCCGTCTCTTTCCGGTAAGTATACGTTACGGACGAGCCACGCGCGAGGCTCACGTTGACCGCGTCCGTCTCTCTCTCTCGACTTATACACGGCGATACTCTACGATAGGATACCGCGGCATATCGAGAGGATACGACGAGTGACGTCGAGAGCACGAGACATCGAGCGATGCCACGACCTCCGCAATCCGCGGAAGGACTGTCGTCCGACCGCGTTCATCCGTACCCCACTATCCGACGACGCAAGGTGGAGCGAGAGCGAGAAGCGAGATGGAGAAAGAGGGAGAAGGAGTTCGGTTAACGGAGAAGGGATTCGAGCGAGGGTCGACGGCGAGTGAGAGAGAACGGGAGGCTCCGAACACCTTGCGACGCACGATGGAGAGAGATGCCGAAACGGCGCCATGGCCTGCGAGAGGGATGCTTCCCAGGACCGTAAGCAGCCGCCGCGGACTCCACGACAACATGCTTCGTCGGTAAGTACGATTTCTCTCTTATCACTGACTGGCGTGCTTAGAATGTCCTTTTCCCTCGGCACGCGTTCATCCGCTCTCGTCGAGATTTTTAAATGCCAAATACATGCAAAATATATATATATATATATAAATATAATGATATTTCTTCATTCTAATATATTAACATGTCGTAATAAAATATGTTTTCAATATTTTATTCTTTTGTAAATATTAAAAAGGAACTCGTTTAAAGATACGAAAACATTAAATTTACATGTTCAATACACATATTTATTTCTTATATAAATATATATTTGTTTATATATTTTTTTTTCTTGTATTTAATTCTTTGCACGTAAGAATTTTCGTTATACGTACATAATTCCTATCCGAATTGACTTTATGTATCGCGGTATAATTTGACGCAGTTATTATTCGGCTTTTCTAAGGACACCCGCTGTTAGGTCGGACCTGTTCTCGGTTAGGTTAGGTCGTAATAGCGGGGAAGGATAGGGCTGTGGAATACCGAGGAGCG
>NW_021849727.1:405997-439618 GCF_003651465.1 Formica exsecta | reverse complement strand
GGGGGGGGGGAGGGGGGGGACAGACCACCGAGTCGAACGACTGGTCGAGTTTGCGCACTGGACAAAGTATATAACCGGAATATACAAATTTTTTATCCGTGTTTCACGGACCAACATGTATATCCGCGACTGCGGTAGGTCGGCTTTTAAAATCACCGCGATTTGTCCTTGAGACAGAAAATGAAATCGATACCGCATTGCATTCGAGGAACAATATGTTTTTCCTTTCGCGGCGAGCCACTCTGCACGCGATCATTTCCTGTCGGTTAACCCTCGTGATCTCTGTCCGTATTGATCCTCCACTCAACTCTCTAAATTTCATTTCTAATAAAGGCTTTTGAGAAATAAGTTTGCGTAATAAATCTTGTTCAAGAAATGTCAGAGTTTCCTTGATTATTCGTTGATTGATCTTTAGAGGATCAGGGTTGAAGGAGGAAATCCCTCGAATCTTTATTTTAGGAAGAAGTTTCCTGATTTACTTTTCTGTTTCAAAGAGTAAATGCTGTCTTAAGAATATTATATTTGCAAATATCACGCATACGGAAATTTTTCTTATCCTATTTTTAAAAAATGATTTATAACGATTTACACGCGAATTATTTTCAAAAAGTTGTCTCATAATGCTGTAATTAGAAATGTAAAATTAAATTTGCCAAATTTGAAGTAACAATGAAACACGTGGTCAATTGAAATATTTAAAAAATCTTTATACTTTCAATACAAAAAAAAATATGCAATATAATGTATAACATAATTAAATTTTTAACATTGAAATTTTTGCTCCAAGATTTTAATAAATATGTTTTTCTCATACATTGGGTTTTATTACAAAATATGTATATTTTATTTTTTTATTGTGTTTTTCGTATGCGTTTTCTTTAGAATTCTGAATGAAGAAATACCAAGTGGCATCATAAATGTTATGATATCTTTCTTTTTGAAATCACACACACAAAAATACAACAAATATGTAATTTCGCCGAAAAAGATAATTCTTCTAATCATATAAATTTAATTACAAAGTGATGGTGATCACAGGTACGTGCAACATTCTTTTGCATACGCTCTTGAAGTTCGTATACGCTCGTATAATTATGAAACTGTATTACTCAGGAAAAGTGGAACAAGTAAACGGATTAAAGGAATGTAATGTGCGCGCCGCCCGAGGCTGCTGCCGTTTAGTTTTATAGCAAAGTTTATGAGAACATTGATGAGTTTATTCGATCAAATACCCGCACGAGTACTCGCTAAGTTCCTATTTTGCTAATTACAGATATAAGTAATTAAGACATGTTTATGTTCTTCTCTACAATTATTACGATATTATCAATATTTTCATTATATCTGCAATATTACCAAACGTCATAACGTTGAACTAAATGAAATAAAGCAAAGAAATTTTCGGTTATGCATAAATTATTTTATGATCTGTAGTCTTTTAACAAAGTTTACAAACTTAATGAAATATAAAAATAATTTTGGAAAATTTAATTTATATACTGTAACAAAGTTATTTCAGATTTCTTCGAGAGAGAAGATTAATTAGAAAGATAATAAATTTTAACTAAAGAATATCGTGGACGAAACAAGACTTTAATGAGTCTTAAAGATCCTTAGGATTAAATTAAATGAAATCATGATTGAAGACTTGAATAATTGCAGAAAGAATATGTTTACGAAATATAAATAAAGAACATCTATTTTTTACAAGTGTCTGTGCTTCTAGAAAATTATTATTTCTTTATTATGCATATATTAAACACTATTTTTATTTTTATTATTAATTTTTTAAATTACTTTTCTTCTCTAGAAAGGAACTTTGCACAAATTTAAAAATATATAATAATCAAAATTGTATTTCTAATAACTTTAGAAAAAAGAAGATGTAATATATAGAAAAAGATTTCTTTTACGCAAAATTCTTTTTTCTTTCTTTTTCTTTTTACTTTTAAAAAATATTTTTTTCTTTTACATATATCTCTTTTCTGCAACAATTAATGCAATTTCTTATCTTTATACGCGAATTATTTAATACCAAAATTTTAAATTAAATAATGATATGAGATATTGCGATAACAAGTAGGACGGCGAGAGCTCATTCGAGCGTTTATAGATCGTGTAACATTTTGTAATGCATCGGTGGCGATTTATTTGAATATTAGGCTATAGTAACGTGTAGGAGACGTGAAACTTCGCCTATAGTTAATCGAATCAACCAGTCCCGCGCGGAAACGCCGAACTATGCTTTAATTAGCATCCAACCTCGACCGCTTAATCCACTCGCAGTTCGACCTTGAATGTCTCTTTGCTTCTTGCCGTTGTGGCGGATATCTTCGTTCTCGCGTCTCGACGATGAAATTTTCATTAATTTTTAAAAGAGAGATATCTATCCGTTCTCTTTTCTTTTTCTTTGTAAAATTCCGTTGCTTTTGATTACGCGCAAACGCGAAAAATACAAGGCGAACTTGGACAGCGATGTAAAAATTTATTCACGCTCGCCGTACTTATTTCGCCCTTATCTGGACGTCGACATGGCGGAATAAGTGCCGACGAATAAAAAGAAAAGAATAAAAAAAAAATAAAAGGAGAAAGAAAAACGCGCCGGGCGGAAACGGCGACGGTGGCACGAAAACGTAAAGTAAAGAGAGCTAGGGGAAAGAGAGAGACGAGAATGGAAAGGGAAGGGGATGGAAGTTGGGGAAAGCCCGGCGAGCATTAAGACCAGATTGAAAATTGAATTATTAACGAGCGACCTACCGCCCGGCATGTAAATCATACGAAAATATTACTTTTCTTTTCCGTAAAGGAAAAATGTATCCCAAACGCGTGCGAGACATCCTCGTAGTGACATTCGGATGTAGTTTTGCTCGCGCGAGCAATCTCTCCTTGCTTTCTTTTCTTTTTATTTGGTTTTGAATTCTTTTATCGCGTTTTACATCTTTTTTCCCGGACCACTCTTCCATTTTTGCTTAAGCCAGCCCCCGTTCTTGTCTAATTTTGCATTACGTCACGAGTTATCGTTCCCGCGAGACCCACTTGCACAAAATGTGGTATTATATATACAGGGTGTTTGCCATATTTGCAATTGCATTTACTCGTATCCCTCGTCGACAAATAAAATTACGTGAAATAAAATTTCTATTACTTAACAATAATATGAATTTTAATTTGCCTAAAGAGTTAAGATTTTTATAGCGTAAAATAAAATTAAATAATTAAAATTAACCAAAGAATAAGATTTTTGTTATTGTTTTGCACTCTTCAAACTTCATTTTTGAATATTTCTTTTCTTAATCTTATTCACATTCAGTAAATATTACTAACCGTGAAAATATCGTTACGAATAACCTCGCGAAATGTGTGGACACCCTATATACGAGTATATTCGGGTAGGAGTGCTAGCTTGTTGTTTTATTCATTCATCTGGATAGTTAATATACCGCGTTTAATTGAATACGAAATATCCGTCCGTCAACGCGGCGTGATATTTTTATGAAACGGCATCGCATGCGGCCGTAACTTTTTTCTGCGTCTTCGGATAATTCTCGCGAAAATTTCTCGAGCATTGTTAGAAGACGTTACGAAAACGCAGCGGCATATCCCGTTTTCCAATATACGCGGATGAAGGGGCGAGGGAGGGAAAGGCACCTGACAGATGCGCCTGTACTGCAGCAAACCCCGAGTACGAGGCAGTCACGAACGGCTGGTGCGCCAGGCGACACGTTGCAAACGCAGAACGTGGTGAATGGGAGAGAGTTGAAAAGTTATTCGGGACGCGTCACCATTACCACCGTGGTAACACGCCCCTTTTTGCACCCAAATCAATTTCTTCTGCGAGATCCGTCGATACTTCTTTTTCTAATTCGTAGCACTCGTAGCGACTTCATTCAGTTGACCCAGTACATAGCTTCTTTGAAAAGAAATAATAGACGCGAAAAGTATAATTTGTGCATTCTGCACAGCTTTACGTTATCTTTTTCACATTGTTGCTTGATAAATGATGAATGTGTACGAAAATAAACAACGAAGAAAAAAATAAATAATACCTAATGCGCGCATTCGCGTGCATATAATATTTACGAAATCTCATTTTTACTTGTCTATTAAGACGCGTGAATTTGTATACAACTATGAACGGTTTATTGCAGTTTATAAAGATAGACACGAGAATATATATTATTGCGAGAGGAACAGAAGAATATTATGAATATTTTATATTCTTGTTGCAATTTCCACAATACACGCTGCAATATGTCACAGTCAAAGGACGGTATTAATGATCACACGCGTATTCAGAGACAATTATATATGATTTGTTAGGCGACTATAATTTAAACGTAACATTACAAATATTGTGCACGGACAAATAGTCCTGCAATCGATGGCCGATTAACGACGTAGCGATTAAAACATACGAAAAGAGACATGACGCTGTTTTAGTCTCTGTCATATATTTTTTTATCGTTTCGGACAAATTGATGAAGTGTTTGTATCCTGACGCGATCGGAACCGGCAGCGTAGATATTCGCGAACGAGTTACAAAATTTTGACGGCGCATCAGACAGCCTGCGGCAAAGGGGAAAATCAAAAAGTTACACTTTTTACGTACGTCATATTTTTTTCGATGACACTCGCTCAATCCTTCTCAATCAAAGTTATTTTTATTTACGCGTTTTCATTTATCGCGCTACGAGCATAAAACTCAATTAAAATGCGCATGCGAGGATTATTAGTATTTTTTTCAACTTCGTTGTAACAGCAAGATATAGAGATAGCTATATAGAGCAGCTTATATTAACAATATATTTCATTTTGCTTGAAATAAAACTAAAAAGATAATTAAAATAATAAAATAGAGAAAATATGTTACAAACATTAAAAGCACCCTCCGTAAAAGCAAAATTTTATTACAATGTTCATCACGGAAATGTTTTTTTTCATATACACACATGTATATCTATATATATAATATTATTTATAATTATCAAACAAATTAAATAATTAAAACATTAGAGCTCATCTAAAAATTTAAAATCTTTTTTTAATTGAATAGCGATTAGGTTTTATATTTAAGGAGTAGAAACTTAAGAAATAAAATGCAACATATCAATTCTTTGATAATATTCTTCTGGATCGTTTCCCTTTATATAATTCAAACAGATAATTCGTTCTGCAGGAAGTATGATATAACAGGATAGTGCGTGTACAAATAGACAAATATTTAATGTGAGAGATTATGCCATTTTATATATATTTTTTACAGGTATATTTGTGCGTCTGTTGATAAAATTTATAAATAGTGAAACGTTACTTGTTTGGAAATGCTCGAAAGCTGCCTTTTTCGAAAAAGAGCTTTTTTCCAGCGGACGAAACATTTCTCCCGCCATAGCGATAGCTTGGAGCAAGTATATATGCGTGACTATAGAAATAACGATAGTGTATACATTCATGTAACAAAAATTGGTACGTAAAGAGTCATCGGTCGCGGCTTTTTCGTCGCTCTGGAATCGACATTTCCGCTTCCGGCGATGAATCCGGACGACTAACAAACGCGAGTACGAAACAGTGCGCTTTGCCTAAACGAACGGATAACGTAAAAGTGAAGTTTGTCAAGCGATATCGCGTAAGAGTATTATAACATATAATCGGATTGCGATAACTATAATATATTTACCATGCAAAAGGCGCACGAATCAAAGAGAATGAAAATATGGCACTATAGATTAATTTCGTGAAATTCGATTTATTATCAAACTGAAAACAAAAGAGTTAACATAAAAGTGTTGTTTTTTTTTGTAATTAGATGTACATTTTTGAATGTTTATTCGCCACATTCATATTCTCATCGAGTCGTAAATTTGTACTTGTCTCTAACGTACGTATAGCAGATGAAGAAAGAAAATAATATATATATATATATATATATACATACAATAAACTTGTACAGATAATCGAGGTATTTTATAGCGAATATACACTATATTACAGAAAGAAAGTGGCACACAACGGGTTTATTCGAAATTAATTTCACATTCCATATCAATTGAGATTTGATCGTAAGATTATGAGTCCACTCTCGACGATCATATCGTCGAGATGCTTTCACACATCGCGCGCGAGAGTTTTGCCAGGATAGACCAAAAATATCTGATTAAACGCGGGCAAGCATACTTATTGTTAGTTAGATATTAAGACTTGGATAAAAGAACGCGGAAGCCTCATTTATCTGATTTCAATTTAAACTGGATTATTGAAAAAAAAAACAATGATGATAACAAAACGATCGCGATTTAATAAAATCAAATAATTTTATCAAATTAACACTGAGAAACAGCGTGACTTGCGGTTGTACGAGGATACGCACGTGATGATGGCTACGTCATTTTATGTTGACGATGATCTCGGAGATTTCGAGTACATCTTCTGATTGACGATGAGTTTCGAAGCTCCTTTCATAATTCTGACTATTTGAAGCTGACTCGTCATTGAAAATTGTCTGTGCGTTTCAAAGTATCTATCTTCTCAAGAGATGTTTGAAGGTTTTCTTCGTGTTGAAAAAATATCGATCGAGTTTTAGCTTCTTTTTACCGCCTGTCACATTGGTTGTGCCTGTCTCGCCATTGAAATTAGGGCTGCTGAAAGAGGAATGTGGTAATATCAATTAATTTCAGCGCGCATTTTGAATCGCGGTCGCGACTGGATCGAAAATCACGAATCGCGGAAATATATTTTGCGCCCGAAAATGCCGCGGGAAAATGAGGATGTTTGAGGATCGCTAATAATCACAGAATTGTCTGAATAACGGCTATTCCACCGTGCACTGTACTGCGGTTAATAAATAGCGGTCTCACAATTAATATTGGCCGAGCATAATGTACCGTTATATTTTAATTGAAATGAATGGAGATTATTTCTTGCTGCTCGAAAGAGCTTGAAATTAGAATAATATTTTCAATTGCAACGTAGATAAAATTAATTTTCTCTCAGATAGTTTTTGCATAATAATCAAAAGAATATTTCAACGTGCGTTGTTTAACGAAGAATATGGCAATTCTTTAAATACTGCGAAGAGATAAAAAACGCAAAGATACGCGCAAACTTTTAAGAATTGTTTTAATATTCTCGCACCGTACTCTCGTCGTAGATAATACTTATAGAGCGGATTTTTACACGCTCCAAACCAGGTCGCTTTTGTTGAGAGAGCTTTCAGGTGATTGTAATCGGATGCGAGTAAAATCGCAATCCTGCGATGACAGTGAAATAAAGAGAGATACGTACAGAATAAAATACAATATCGTCGGGACGGACGACTCTATTTCTTATCCACTTTAAAGCTCGCGACAATCGGGGTAAACCGACAACGTTAAATCCAGCTCTCCCCAGTAACGTTCCGTAAAACAGTTTTACTGAACTTCCTTGCCCACCTAGCGATTTATCGTCGACCTTTACGGCTGGCCCTTACAAGATAATCCGCGTCATGCGAAGAACCCTGATGCATAGTGGGTATGGCGTTTACATGATAAAGTCACGTGAGCCTCGTCCCTCCCGTATTTTAAAGGGTCGTTAAAAGTCGCACGAAGATGGCCGTTAATTTCGCCGAAACGTCGTTAACGAGAATTATTGCTAAAACGGGACGCAGTTTCTCTTATGCGAGAGATTCGCACGCATTTCGTAACTTTTATCCTTATAATGTTTTATCCTTATAATATATATTAAAAAACAAGGTTTGTGCCAAGTCGGTTGATTTTTCCTTATACAAATTACTATTTCTATTGTCGCAAACAAATTACATTCGACTATAATATTGTATTTTACTAATTGTTGACAGGCGGTTCCGATATTTCATAATAAAATACATTTTTTAATTGCAACAAAGCTGGTAACTGTGTAAAAATATGCACAAACAATCTTTCACGCAATAAAAATCACGACAACTGTAATAATAATAATAAATGCAATTTAACGAATTAATTACTTCTTTGTAATATTTATGGTATTAATACTTTGTCGTGGAATATATTTTAACAATATTTAATGAAATGTTCTATTTGAATTTTATTTAAATTAATTTACAAAGAAAGCACTTTTTGATCTTAGAAAAATTAATTGGATGTAACATTTTAAATAATAGTACAGTTATTTAAAATACATGCTTTTATATTTACACAGTTTATCGCGCGATTTAATTATCTTACGATGAAAGACGAAATCGAATCGATGAGTAACATGTCTTAGGTTTTCCTTCTTATTTAATCGTTCAACCATCTTACCTCGGTTTTGTGGGCATCCACGCTGTTGAGCGCAACCGCTTCGGCGGTGGGCTCTTCGTCCTCGGTAATGTTCTCGGAAACACTAAAGATAGTTCTGTATGCGAATGAGGCAATTAGGGCTCCGCCCATCGGGCCGAACCAGTAGACCCAGTGATGCGACCATTCATTGTTCCACAATGCGGGCGCGAATGACCTCACTGGGTTCATGCTACAACCGGTGTAGGGCCCAAATGCGGTCGCCAATACGGCCACCGTAAGGCCGAACTTTAATGCCACCGAGTCCGTGTTCCTCTCGTTTCTCGGGTCTACCACGGAACAGAATACCAGCACCAGAACGGCGGTGGCGAGTCCCTCGAGGATCAGACCCTGGATCGCGGACAGATCGGCGTGCAGATCAGTCACACAAAACAGGTGCGACTGTTCGGCAGTACCGGATGTCAAGTAATCCTTCGGTGTCACCACCTGCAAGGAACATTGAGCGTTAGTTGAGACAATAGTTGTAAACGCTTCTTTCTGAAACGTGATTAAAATTATTGCGTCCCGACATTTTTTTTTTTTTTTTTTTTTTTTTTTTTTTTTTAGTTCATTGTAAAATAAAATTAAGGATTTTATTGCGGATAAAGTAAAGCAGAATTTTATAACGGAGCAAAATGTGCATTAATAACAGAATTAAAAACGCGCGTATAATTGAAATAAAACTGAATATTGTTTATAAGAATATTTATTTGTAATACGGGCTTATAAAATTATATAAATCGCTGATTATATGCGATCGAATAACTGTCACAACAAAAAAAAAAAAAAAAACGTCCGCAAAAGCACGGTTTAAAAATATGAAATATGTACGAAGTATTATTTATACAATATTCTTTTGCTTTATACTGTTATATTAAAACAGTTTTGCTCTTGTGTCTTACCAGGATTATTAGTTCTTTTTGTGCGACGTAGTATTTCCATAATGAATATTGAGCTTTGTTCTATGTTTTCCGCGATCAATGAACTCTGAAGTATACATTTTTTCATTTATAGGAAAAAGGGATAATTATTACTATTTATTTTGTTTGCTTCTTATCGAGGTTACCACGCCGATATGTCGCTACGAAAGACGCAGAGATACCGCAACAGTAAGGCTTTTTTCTGATTACGAGAACATGAAATATTAATCGAGTAACACGTGTACTGAATTACTGATTAAACAAAGGTTGTGATCCCCGCGTTTTGCTGCGCGTTGATATAAACCAGCCGGAAAAATTTCTTGAATTATTTCTATCTCTCTCTCTATCTCTCTCTCTCTCTCTCTCTCTCTCACTCTATTACTCCATAAATATCGTCAATGTATTTGTCTTGCTTAATAATCGTTTTTCGTTCATTAAGATATCATTGAAACGTTAATTAATTCTTTAATAAAATCCACATTTCGTACGTATCGTTCCAGCGGTGTATAACTCAAAGTACGACGACGAATAAATCGAAGGTCATCACGTGTGTGTCTCAACAAAACTAGAAAGTATCTTTGTATCATTTCTATATTTAAAACTTGGCGATGTTTCGATCGTCCAGTTTTATTCGTAAATGAAAATCGAACCACTTAACGTAAGAAACATAGAAAGTTTTATAATATTTTTTAAATTTTAATTTATCTATTTAGGAAAAATGATATTTGTTTTATACATGTATTATAAGTTTTATAAAGATTTATATTTTTTTTTAATATTGCTGATTTTTTTAAATATAAAATTTTCCTGTTGTTTTAAACAAAAAATAATTATAAAAATAACGAGATAATTATACATACATGTATACATCTTTTACGAAATAATAATTTTATTCAATCTTGCATAATTTTTTTACGACGATTATTAGACAGATCGATACTTTTATTTTTCTTTATTTTCATCCAATTAATTGCGATATTATTTAGTGGAAAAATATAAAGAAGGATATATAATTTTCTTATACCTACCTTTAGCATGCCGTATCCCAGAATGGCACCTATTACCTGGGACACAAGGTATACTAAGGCCTCGGGAATAGTTTTTTTCCCCAAAACGACAGCTCCCACTGTGATTGCTGGATTAACATGAGCCTGACTAATGTGGCCGAAACACTGTGAAAACGGAAAATCAAAGAAAGAATGTTTAATCATCGATAACATGCTGACTTAATGTTGCTTTATTAAGAAACGCGTCGCACAACAAATTCCGAATTACCGTAACGCGGATACAAATTACGAAGCGAGGTGAATAAAAGCTAATGAAATATATGCGCTATATGCATTAGAAAAATTCGAGTATTCGCTAACGAATCGCGGAACGATATCGCCACGTTTTGCCGTAACCCTGTTTACGAATACGAGCGAAAAACAGCGTATAAAAGAGTATAAAAGAGATAAAACGCGCTTGTATAATATTGCAAAATACGTGGGATATATATAATAAATAAATCCGCGATAGTCTTAATCAGAAACACGTATAACAAGTTTAATATCGATGAGTTTAATTTTTCATGCTATGGGAAAATATACTGTACGCCAATTATCCTTTTTTTCATTATTATGAATTAGTTATAAAAATAAATCTATCTGTTTATATATATATCTCTTCCCGTCTCTGCATACGGTCGCGTCGAAATTATAATAATTTGAACCGATTCGAGCTTTAGTGTTGTTTAATCACCGGAAATTACACGCGCAGAAATATCGCGTAAAACGTGTTGGATGGACAGGTTTATCATATATAATTAATGTTGTTTATTTCGAATATCTTTAAACTTTAAGCTTTTTACTTTCAACCCGGAGGGGTTTCAATGGTATAATATGATGAAAGACGTGCCATTTTATTTCATTATAACATGAATTATGATGACGTATTAAATGCGCAATTTTATACTATATATATATATATACATGGAGAAATTGAATATAATATAACAGACAACTATAATAATGTATTATAATAGATAACTATAATAACGTGAGTAAATGGAATATAATCGCACGATTATACTACAAATTTATAACTGCGTTAAGGTAATTCTTGAAAAAATATTAAAAGAGAGTCGCGCGTGTGCAAGGTATGCTCGGTATTACATAAAGACGTAAAGTCATATTTTTAAATGCACGTAAAGATAAGATAATAATAAATTGAGCGATCAGTCATGTGCTAACCGAAAACTTCCGATTACCTACTGACCTGGATCACAACCATAACCGCTAAGCCGAAGGTTAGCGTTATCTGTAGATGAGGAGGCACGACACCTAGACTACCTACACAGCCCATACATCCCACAAGCACCAAGATAGATGTACCAATCAGTTCCGCCAGTCCGGCGAGAAGAGTGCTCTTCATAGTACCCTCTCCTTCCATCCATCTTTTTAATCCTGGAAAGCATTTCTTCGATAAAGAAGCAATATTATGTATAATTTTTTCAACCACAAAATTGAGTTATTTAAATTTTACGCGAGAAATTAAGTATTTATTAATTGTTGCACACGTAATGTCAATTCTCACTTCTCATTGTCTAACACTATTCGCAAAATTTCACTTTAAGAAATACCGGAACGTTGCTTCTCGAAATGTGCCATTATTTATGGACCACGTTTCAGGACGAAGTTTTCGAGTTTTCCTGCTAGTCAGCTGTCTTTACTAGCGATTTTATGACACGATCGCTCGATAATGTCAAAGGACACGCGATTTTCGACGCGGTTACGTTACTTGCCTCTCGTCCTACGGCGATTCCGCCACATTTTGCCACACTACGTCGAACAAACGTGCACAGTCCGCGGCTACCATCGACAGAATAACTTTCACGAAAGGCAGATACAGCATTGCCATTCGGACAAGATCGACGCACGCCATAATACACGCGACATCGATGTACGATGCATGTGTCGCTGTTAATAATAAATCGACTGTCAATCGAAAAAACAGAGCTATTCAACTTGCTCTCACGCAAATATTAACTTTGCGCCGGGCGGAAGTGATAGATCATTAAATCTGCTGATTACGCAGCGGGTTACGTAGTCTTTCACATAAATTAGCTTTAAATATTACTGTGTGCTTCTTAGAAAAAAACTTATTGTGATTTTAAAGTAATTGAGGATTTTAAGAATTGTGTTTCTTTTGAATCAGGAAAATATTAGAATTATATTTTATATTACATATATGTTGTATTTTTTGCAATTTTAGAAAAATTACAACATAATTAATGAGATCTATATTAGATAATGAGATCTATTTTAAATATAAAATACAATTTAAAATAGATTTCGTAAATTATGAATCTATGCTACTATTCTTTCTCCATTAAAACTTTTCAATCGATATTCTATTCAATCTATTTCATTCTAATCTCGAAGCACACGCGTGGAAAATCGCTTTTCTAATAGTGGAGAATCTTCGCCAGATGATAGCCCATAAAAACCATTAATAAGGATGTGGAAGATGTTTTCTCTCTTTACCTTTTCTTTGCAGTTAGAGCAACTGGCTCTTTTATCGCACGGTATACACGCGACGCGAAAAACTCGTGGATGCATTTGCATGCTGTATGGCATATAATTTGATTAACCTATAATCAACTTCGTCAAGGTGATATGTTGTAATTAAAATTTGCATGTACTGATTGCCATATACGTAACATAGCTGCGTTAATATTGACCCTTTCTTAATCAATTTGATTAAAAAAATGTAAATTATAATTTCGACTACCGAGCAATTACATTGAGTAAATTGCCAAATATTGATACAAACACAAATTCTAAAACGTTAAATTAAATTAAAATATGGAACAAAACAAATAATGAATATTTTCGAATTATATGTCCTGTGACCTATATTTTTGTTAGAAAACAAACTTTTTGGCAAGACTGTCTCTCGTGTAAAGTGAAAGTAATACAGTAACCGATGTGTAATGTAAAGTGATGTCTACGTTTTGCGATTAATAGAAATTATTTCATAAACGGAAAATTTATTAATTGGATTGATACATTTAAACTGTCAGTGAGAGTGATGAACGACGAAAAATCATAAAAATTCATGTTTATATCAATTAGATTATTGGACTTATCGCAGAATTTTCTTGGCTACATTGATACGACATCAGATGATTATAGTATAAAAATAATATCGCGAAAAATTCCTACTACAAACTAGATATGGCTTTCGTGCGAACACATATTTCTATTTCAACTTTATTAAAAACATGGACTGAAAACATATTATATCGAGAACGGGATATTTTAAAATTGCAACATAAAAAAGAGTATTTATCTCGGCTGAAACTGAATCTTTTATGGTACATCCTTGTAAAGAGCATTCTGTAAATATTGTAGGGATAAATTATATCAACAATGAACGATCCCCTGTGTAAAACATTAAAAAATGTATCGATTTTCACTATACAAAAGAAAATATAGCGACTTGTTTGTTCATGCGATCTTTTCGATTCTCCGGCTAAACAATAAAAAAAGCAAATAACGTTTTTCGTCAAAAGTCTTTATATTCTTTGATCGATAAACTTGACAACATCAATTATCTTATTTAATCGACTATATCGTATGTATTAAAGAAATAGCTTATGTAATTATTTCATTATATATGTGATCAAATCTCCAAGACAATATTGAACGATACATTTTATATTGATCTTATATCAAAAATCGTTATTTGTTATTTGTTAATCGTTAGTTGTCTACATTTTTCGCGATTACATTTTGCCCAACATCGGTCACAGGTCAGCGATAAAATATTTGAGTTCATCGTGAATATTGTGAAAAACAGGAAAGATTTTAGCAGTCGACAACTCCACTTTCAGAACCTGTCGATAATACTTATCCGGTGATAGCGAATGAATATCGCGCGTGATAAGAGCAGACAAATATATATTTTTAGAGAAAAAGCGGCAGAAAGCTTATATAATATTTCAAATTGTTACATCTTTGTATTGCGATAGAAAGATTATCTCTTCTCACAATAAGATGTATATGCGGTGCATCCAATTATCGCATAATTTCGTTGAATTAAATGCATACAATTCGCTTATACTTGCTCAATAATCTTCGACTATTATATATTTCCACGAAATTCTTGGTATCGATTATTCGATTTTATACAATGCTCTAACAATAAACGGAAACGTCATTATATTTTTTTATCCTATTATATCTAATCTATTACCATCAGATTCGCGAATCCTAACGCAAAGAGAACATTGTAAGAACTAATTATAGTAATTATTGCTATTACAAAGTAAATTCTCACAGAAAAGCTTATACTTGTTAATTCGTTACATCAAACCAATTTTATTCATGATTTCGTTTGCTCGATAATTAAGAGATGAGTAATCATTAATTTGCGTAAACGACCGACATGGTAGAATCATATTTATGGTTCTAAAAAATATCGCAATCTGCAATTAGATACATCCGATGCAGAACACGTAATCGCGGCTCAAGTGAATCATTAAAATTGTGCGATAATTTTAACCCGCCGCGTATATACGTCGATGAATCAAATCCCGCCTACCGCGAGTCGATCATTAACATTGACAGTGTGAAACTTGTCTAAGGAAGATGGATGGGACGCGCAAGAAGAAGCTGCAATTTCTTCTACGACACATTTGTTGCGCGCGCCACTAATCGTCGCTCGATCGTTTGCCCGCACTAACGAAGCTTTAATCTACGATCTGCATACAATCGGTTAATTTTGGCAGGAGCACCGCCAGGAGATTACGCGGCAATTAGCCGGCATAATCTGCCAATTAGACCGATAAACGCGTGCGAGCGTAACTTAAATGTTAGCCGACGCAAATTGACTAATGATCCTTGCACTCGTACTGACAATAAGTCTGCGCAATTTCTTCCTCTGCCTTGAGACTGCGAGGATCGATTTTTATTCATTCATTGAATAAAAATCGCTTTGTAACAATTCTTCTTCCCTGACTTTGTACGCAGAAAAGTCGCGTCTTTTACCTCGTCTTCAAAAGTACGACAGTTTAAAATATTATATTACTCTGAGAGAGATGCAAGAATAGTTATTGAAATTTCACTTGACACTTTCATGAGTGAAAAATTAAATATTTTGATACGTACATGTGATATTTATATCAAGAATAGACACATATGGTTTTAGTAAATTCGATCTGTACGCGAATATATGATACATTTTAAACTGACATCTTGTAGATTTATAATTCTCCTTTTATTTTGTATGTAAATTGTATCGTAATTAAACGCAATGTATTATTATCATTCTTTTTATCGCGGACGATAATAAAATATTTGCGCACTTATACACGTACTTTGAGAATTGACGTCATTGCTTTATACAACAACAACGATCAAGTTATAAACGTTTGTTAGTTATTCGCAATTAGCTATGAATTTGAATCGTATGACGATGCGTATTTATGAGATTTATATTAATAGATAGCAGGAATGCAAAAGTCATCTTTTAACCTTTAGCGATAAGCGAGTTTTTTCGTTTCCGTTAGAGGAAGTAAAGATCTACTTTATGAAGAAAAAAAAGTTGTTTAATTAGCATACGCTGATATTATGCAATTATCACATCAAACTACTGCTAACGTACAGGTTGAAACAAAAGTTTGTGGAATTATATTACAAAAAAAGACACATTTTTATATCTTAATTCGTTTCGCAAATATCTGCGACATATCGCTCAATTTACTTGACACAGTTTTGTTTTAATGGCTTAATTTTCAGTTTTGACTGTAATAACAGATAAATATATAACCAAGATGAGTAATTTTCCAAGTTTCTTGGTTATCAACTTGCAAAATTTATATCCACACAATTCTCGTTTCGCATCGATATCATTAATTGCACGACGTGTCGCATTTCAGAAGATATATATGTCGTAAAAAAAGTTTTCTCTTGCCGAGCATATAATTTATGCGTCCTCGTTAATTATCGATTAGCGTTTACTTAGCAGAATTGAGATAACCGCGGAGCAATTCTATAAACTTGTATGTATCGCGATATCGAGACTGGGTTTGTTTTCACACGCTAGGACGATAAAGGCCAGTACTACGAGTTAACCGATAGCCATGGGTCGAAAGTCTAATCGCATATGCCATAACCGTTGAACAAACATACTCTTGCTAAATGATCTTCCGCCATTGAAATACGTTGGATAAATACGGAGTAAAATGGGAGTCTCTGTAAATAGCGATACCTGATATCGATGAAATTTTCATCTGTATATTGATTTGGATCAAAGAAAATGAAGTTCATAAAAAATTTTATTCACGTCAGAGAATTATCTATTGCACGATATGGCTTAATAATACGATTTTGATTTTATCTGCCAAATTTTTATTACCAGCATCATAAGTGCTGGTAATATCTTTTAACGTAATCTTTTATAGATATATTAAAGAGACGTGAAAAAATTATTATTATATTATATATATAATGATAACACAAGTTTTTATTGCAGTAATAAAAATATCTAAAGTATATTCTTAATAAATGTATATATATCATGCTTGTATTAATACATGGATATATTAGCTTTTTATTTCAATATAAGATTTGTGTTAATTAACTACATTTTTCGTTTATGTAAGATAATCAATAATGTCTCGCGTTGCAATTTTCTTACGTATCATTAATTTAATATTTATTCATTAAACACGATAGCGCAAATAAAATTTTATCATTAAAACCAAATGCAAAATAGAGATCATGTCTCGTTCAATATTGACAAGTGGTTGTCAGTGAATTCAAATTGTGAGAGAATGTTATCATCGGAACTAAAATATTTTTATCTTGGATGGGCAGATAAACGTGCTATTCCGTTTCATCATGAATGTGCAACCTAATAAGGTGCACGAGTGGGCGAGTGTGCAAAATTGTATCTTGAGATACAATAGCCAGGAAAATCCGGGGCGTAAGCAATCTGTTACTCCTATCGACAAAACAATCTCTCGCTGCTCGTCGATAAAAATACTTTAGTCGGAACGAATGAAGAAGAAATCCTTGAAACTACATCGCGATCTTTCTCGTGGCGAAATATTCGTAGAATCGAATACATATTAACGAATGATGAGACGGGCAACTATACGCAAATAGATATATATATATATATATATATATATTCGTATCGAAATTTCAGAAATTGCTGCCATCTTTTTCGTGAAGGATTTTTATGAATTTTTTTATCGCAATAAATGAAATTAATCCTCGGATCGCCGGACATTGAGAAAAATGACACAGTTTTTTAATATATTATGATTTCATCAATTAATGATTGAAATATGATAGCAGTTTAAATATATGCGTGCTATTTGAATTAAAATTTTATGCATGTATGCACACAAGACCTTAAAGACTAATCAACATTTGTCACGTAACCAGTCAGTATAATTGCATGAAAAAGAGAATTATCGTGCAATTGGCCCTCTTGTCTCTGCTGTAATATACGATTATATTATATTATCATGAATCGTGTTACAACAAACTGTATCTAATGCTGCGTGCGTGCGAGATGTTATGTGGATATAAACTATTGTTAATCTCATGAAATTGTATGTTTATAGTAATATTTAATTTGTGTGTAATTATTTTAGTCGTTATATTGAAAAGTTTTTTGAAATACTAAACGTGGAAAAATACAAAATAAAAAGACTATTTGAAAATACACACTAAAATATTTTTATATTTATAAATATAAAATTTATAATGCAAAAAGAAAGAGAGAGAATAAACAACTGCATGGATACATAATTTTGACTAATAATTAAAAAAAAATGTCTGTACTCTTTATATAATGAAGTAATGAGAAAAAAAGTTTATTGTTGCTGACTATGTTAAAAAATGCACTTTGATCATCGTATGACTCTCTTCTTTCGCATTGAAATTAACGAAATTAAAGATAGCAGTGCCATCACATTACATGAGATGAATCGCAAAGAGTTCCACGGTAATTTGACATTATCTTTTTAATAATATAATACATATTATTTTTGTTTGCTTAATTTAGTTTGTCCGGTGCGTTTACTTATTATAAATTTTTCAATACTGTTAAATACAAGAAAAATACAGTTCTTAAATTAATTTAGTACCTTTTATGACATATTGACATAGTATTAAAATAAATATTATTAAATCGAAGGTTGAAGGTAAAGACTATTTCAGTATTTGGACTAGGGTCGATGGCCCCATGTTATGGAATCGCTTACTCAAGAGCAGCGACATATTATTACAACTTCTATTGACAATCACGAAATGTAAAGCAAATTATTATGTCACAAAGCAGCAAGTTTTATTTGCACGCAATCTAATCTTGAATTCATTTCGAAACTACTAGTCGGATAAATCGCAACAATGTATATAAATAGCTTCATTTACAGTTTTTGTTTTATCATTCTCTTATAACTCACTAAATTATTAATACGTTATATTTACTGGCTTATTGTTGAAATTTAAATTTCTCTAACATTAAATACGATTGTCTATTTTTCTTATCTCATATTAAAAATATATGATATTAAGAGACTAATTACTAGAGATATTTAACGCTAAATATGAAAAATGAATATTGTCAGTAATATTGAGATTAATTTAGAAGCGAATACCATTTCGAGATCTTCTGTATTGCTAGACCTTTTGTGTTTCGAGACCTCTTATAAGTTATTCAGACCTTGAAAGTCTTCGGTATACATTGCGTCATATTTTCTTTCCATTAAATAATGAACATTCTCGAAAGTGCAATTTTAATATTTTGTAAATTTAAGATTTATTCTTATCTAATAAAAAAATAATAAATTTTTAGTGCTTTTATAAGTAATAATGCTTGGTAGAAATATATTAATATGAACAAGATCTAAATAAAAATCTACATTGAGTAGATATTAATACGATATTTTCTAAATATCTCATTTTTAAGATTTCTAACTCTCTCAAATTGTGAAAATATACCGGCTCCATAGTTATCGAAATTTTTTTATTACATTAATAATTAATTATACTTATTCCAACCATCGTCGCAAAGCAATACTTTTTGAACGAAAAGAGAGACGATTTTAATGATAGTTTCTTACCTGCGCGAAAATCGTTCGCCGGCATGACGAAGCGTCTCTCGAATACAGTGTCACAACACCACAAACACAAATGTCTCGGACGGACAGGTATCAACACGGCGGAGAGAAAGAAAGGGAGAGGGACACCCGCACACTCCGTCAGCCGGTCTCTTTGTGAGCCGCGAATATGATCGTAACTTTGTTCTATCGCGCGAAGAAGACACGTGGTTTCTGCTCGCGTGATGTAACAACGCGACTGTACGCCCTACTTCGTCGCTTGCTATTCGCTCGTATATTAAAATCAGGCGGGGATGTTAATTTCAGAATAGGGAGCTCCCGCAGGGAATACCAACGTTATTGTATATCGCGTGTATTTGTCAGCAGTAGCTGACAGTGGTTGTCGAAGCTTTTATTATCAGTCTGTACGCCGACGTATACTTTTAAGTACATTCTCTATATACATTAGATCGAGATTAAGAAATCTTCTGCGTCGCGAACAATGCTAGGAAGTAGTTTTCTGTGCAATTAAGTTTTCAGTCTTTATCGTTGCTTATGTAACAATAACGAAAAAACTCGAGAATCCGTGGGACCGTCTGAGAAACTGAGAAACAATTGACTAAGTATGGCCTTAGTAATATCATTCGTAACATACTGTAGCTTACTCAATTCGTTTCATTATACTCTTATTCTTATCTTTATCTATTTTAATTACTTTTTCATCTCCTTTTCTTCTAGTTTTTCTGCCGAATTTGTAAATTTTTTAAAATTGAAATTACATGTGCCTTGCAATATCTATTTCAGAACATTGATTGCAGAAACTTGAAGAATAAGATTCCTAATTTTGGAATCGAATATTTATGGCATCATATATTTCGCAACAATGCGCGCTTTGCTCTTTCATATATGATCACCGCTATTTTTATATCTTTCTAGCACGCCTCCAAACCGTCTGTATTTTCAGGATTCAATTATATACGAGACTGCCTTTTTTTATTTTATTTTATTTTTTTTTATAACAGACTAACATTTTTGGACTCGTCGATATATATTCGACGCATTTCCTATTTTCAGGCAAAAAGTTATCGATAAAACGCGAATAATGAATTTTTAGTGAGTTTTTTATTCTGAACCAATCTGGTTATGCAATCTGAATATAAAATATTATTTATATCTCATAAACTTATAAATATTGATAATAAATTTACACTACTACTTTTAAATAAAATTAATTGCACATTTATAAATGAGTATTTGTTATCATTTTAAGCTACTTGCAAGTATCTGCGAATCACACAAATTTCAAAACTAATTTCTAAAAAATTAATAATTTAAAAAAATTGGCGCTATTTTTTTTTTTGGTAGAATATAAATACTTGCGAGAGAAAAAGAAAAATCACAATTTGTCAAAATATCACGTGGAATTTATTTGAAGTCACATTTTATTACAATCGGAAATTACTTATATAAATACACGTTGCAGTCATGTAATCCAAAATCCGATCTTATCCCACGCCATCGTTCGCGCGCAAAATAAGGCTTGCGAAACTACAGAAAATCCACCACGCGATTTCGCACACAAGCTCTTAAAGTTATTGTTATCTACAGAAGGGGGAGAGGAGGGATATATATGAAACGAGCGAGGAGGTCCGAATGTGTATCTTGTATTTACATATACATTAAGTCGCGGAGCGTAATTGCAATCGCGTTTACACACATACATACACACATACACACGTACGCACGCACAGACATGTAGATCGAATATACAATTAAAACTTTGGCGCGACCGACGGCGATGGAGGCAATTTCCTGAATTCGCCGAGACTAATTCCGTTATTTCGAATTTCGTCGCAACAGGGATAAGAGATGTCGGCCTTAACGAGCTGCATCGCGTACGCGTACGATATGATGGTGGCGAATTTGGTGGAATTGCGGAGCGAGCGAACCGGGTCTGCGTACAACCCATAAATTCGCTAATAATTAATAAAAAGCGTGGCGATGCGGCCGCTGCGGAGTAATGCATGCGAGAGAGATTTTCTTCTTCACGTGCGCTTCGCACCACGAACAATAACAAAAAGAATAAAAAAAAGAAAAGAGAGAGAGAAACGAGAGTGCGAGACAATTAGTATCCTAAATTATATGTTACTAAGCAAGACAAAATCACACGCCATTATAGTGCTTCGCTATATGTTACAACGATATAGAACGATTATCTTCGAAAGTACCAGAGATGTTAAAACTACGTAGCAAAAGGATATAAATATTCATGTATGCGTCACGGCCGAGCGTATCTCAAATGAATGTTACGGACGTAAATATTCGAATACATAATACTAGCTATTTTGTATATATTTTAATTTCTTGGAGAAAATTTTCAAGAATACGCTTACTTATAATAGTACTTGGTTCGTATTTTTTTCATTTTAAAGTAACATTTTTAGAATATATAATTTATAATTTATATTTTGCATTTTATATTTAAAATGCATTTCTATGTCATGTTTCGCTCGGTCGCGATGCCGTCAAATAACAAATAATTATGTGATAACAAAAACGCGCCAGAAATTCTACATCTATCGCATAAAAGCGAATGAGAATGGTACGTTGAGGCGCCTTATTACATCGAATTTTTGTACAAAAATAATTTGTCAGATTAATCTACAACAGGGAAGTCCTCTCGTCGCGTCTTTAGGATTCTTCCTTAGGGTTACAAGATTTTCGAGTGAAACGTTTTCGACGAATATCCTGAAAGCAGAAATCCGTAAAGTTCGAAGCCTGTCCGATCTTCTTCCATCGCGCCCCGCAAGAGTTTCTGCCGGAACTTTTACAACGTCCTCTTTTTCAGCCGAGGAGGAAAATACCAGCGCGATTCAGGATTTCCCATTCAATTTGTGAATCACCCACAGCTGGAATATTTCGATCCCTGAAAGAGAAAGTGCGTGATATAAGCTAGATTCGTAAATTATTCGATAAAAGTGACGCATTATACATAGCCCGAAAATATCCAGAAGATATTTGAGTTGAGGCGAACTGGACGAAAATAAAACAGAACAATCGTAAAAAATGCTTTGGAAATATGCCAAATTCGCGGAACATTGATGAGATTTTTTACAAGAAAAAAACATTCGCATGAAGGAGCGAGGTAGCTTTCCACTTTCGTCAAATCATTTTTTTCAATTAAAAATGATTTTCTTATATTAGAGAAAAGATTGTTTAACATCATTTTTAGATTATTATCTAAGATATAAAAAATTTAAAGTGATAAGTTATTTATAATAAAATTATTCAACGCATTAAATATGCAAAGTGCACATTTCTTTATGGAAAAAATTTATTTTTAATTCTGATTTTTTACCATTGTGTGCGCTCTCCTTAACTTTTTAATGATAGATGCCGTATGAAAATAATGCAAGGTTTAACAAGTTGAGAAAAGGACATACGTGCGATTCCATCTACGTCTCGATGCCATTGAAAGTTTCCATGTCATGCGTAGCACTCTCCTGATTTTTCGTCTTAGGCGAGAATAAACATCGATAAATCAGGGCCACAATTATGGCACCTCCGATCGGCCCTAGCCAATATACCCAGTGATCATCCCAGTGATTATTCCAGACCGCTGGTCCGAATGTCCTAGCGGGATTCATACTGCAGCCGGTGTAAGGAGCGAAAGCCAAAGCAAGCATAGTGATGCACAGACCGAATTTTATCGCTACCGAGTCGGTGTTTTTCGCATTTCGCGAGTCCCAAATTGCGCAGGCGAAAAAGACAAATATTCCCGTGGCTAGAACCTCAATTACGAGTCCATGAACGACCGTTAAATTTGTATTAATATTCGTTGTGCAGAAGGAATGGATCGTATTATTGTCTTTACCATCGTACAACAAATTCTCCGGCGTTATCATCTGTAATCAATATTTAAAAGAAGAGTTAATCATATGATTAATATTATGGCAAAATATTAAATTAATCACTGTTTTTTAAAAGCTTGCTATTATGTAAAAGTGCAAAGAATAATTTAAAGCAATTACAATTATATTATTGCGATCTATAAAACGTTTAATTTTCCGAAAGATTAAACGTTGCAATTAACGAGCTTATATAGATAATCTTTAAGAGCAAGCTCGAGCGAGTCCAAGTAATTGTCAGATTGTAACTTTGAAATAACATAATTTTTTATCACAAGTATTTGTGATTTTCACGTGAGAGGTTAATAATATCTTAAATTGATAATTTTTTATATATAACGCGTTATAAAAACACGATATACGATATAAAAAAAAAGAATATCAATAATAATTCTTTTTGGGTGTGGTCGCGCCGAAACCTAATTTGAGTGTCTACTGCAATCTTAAAGAGTAAATGAATATGTACATATTCATTGACCTTTAACAAACCGTAGCCTACCAGGCTACCCAAGCATTGTGCAACGATGTAGAATCCGGCCATCAGGAGGGGCTTATTGCCGAGAATCACCGTGGCCACTGTAATAGCCGGATTAATGTGAGCGCCGCTGATATGGCCAACACTCTGAAAAAAGAGTGTAAACAAGCAACGTTTAATCGACGATAAGATTCGATAACGTCGCGTCTCGGCGCCTGATTTATTGTGCTAGATACTGTGTTTTATATATTTTTTACATATATATTTTCCTCACAAGATGTTATATTATTAAAGAAATCTCTCTCTCTCTCTCTCTCTCTAAAATAATTTAAATATAAAATATTAATGAGAAAGATATGAAGAAAAAATAATATAAATGCTGCGAAACAAACGTATTGGCGCATCGCAAAACAATATTATTTTCAAGAATAACACACGTTAATAGTCAAATCACACGAATAATTTATACCTGTACTGCAATCATGACAGCGATACCGAAAGCAAGGCCGGTTTGTATGGCTGGTGGCGGAGTTTCCAAACTGCCCACGCATGCTGTGCATCCTAGAAAGACCAGCATTGCCGTTCCGATAAATTCTGCCAGAACGGCCAGCAACTTGTCCCGCAATGTGCTGTCTTCTTCCATCTTTTTCAACCCTGAGATATAAATGGACATTTCGGTCTTTAACTTTCATCAATTTATGCGCGATATCAATACATTGCTACATTTTTATTCATTGCCGTAATAAATCTCTTTAGTAAAAATGATTTTCTTATATTAGAGAAAAGATTGTTTAACATCATTTTTAGATTATTATCTAAGATATAAAAAATTTAAAGTGATAAGTTATTTATAATAAAATTATTCAACGCATTAAATATGCAAAGTGCACATTTCTTTATGGAAAAAATTTATTTTTAATTCTGATTTTTTACCATTGTGTGCGCTCTCCTTAACTTTTTAATGATAGATGCCGTATGAAAATAATGCAAGGTTTAACAAGTTGAGAAAAGGACATACGTGCGATTCCATCTACGTCTCGATGCCATTGAAAGTTTCCATGTCATGCGTAGCACTCTCCTGATTTTTCGTCTTAGGCGAGAATAAACATCGATAAATCAGGGCCACAATTATGGCACCTCCGATCGGCCCTAGCCAATATACCCAGTGATCATCCCAGTGATTATTCCAGACCGCTGGTCCGAATGTCCTAGCGGGATTCATACTGCAGCCGGTGTAAGGAGCGAAAGCCAAAGCAAGCATAGTGATGCACAGACCGAATTTTATCGCTACCGAGTCGGTGTTTTTCGCATTTCGCGAGTCCCAAATTGCGCAGGCGAAAAAGACAAATATTCCCGTGGCTAGAACCTCAATTACGAGTCCATGAACGACCGTTAAATTTGTATTAATATTCGTTGTGCAGAAGGAATGGATCGTATTATTGTCTTTACCATCGTACAACAAATTCTCCGGCGTTATCATCTGTAATCAATATTTAAAAGAAGAGTTAATCATATGATTAATATTATGGCAAAATATTAAATTAATCACTGTTTTTTAAAAGCTTGCTATTATGTAAAAGTGCAAAGAATAATTTAAAGCAATTACAATTACATTATTGCGATCTATAAAACGTTTAATTTTCCGAAAGATTAAACGTTGCAATTAACGAGCTTATATAGATAATCTTTAAGAGCAAGCTCGAGCGAGTCCAAGTAATTGTCAGATTGTAACTTTGAAATAACATAATTTTTTATCACAAGTATTTGTGATTTTCACGTGAGAGGTTAATAATATCTTAAATTGATAATTTTTTATATATAACGCGTTATAAAAACACGATATACGATATAAAAAAAAAGAATATCAATAATAATTCTTTTTGGGTGTGGTCGCGCCGAAACCTAATTTGAGTGTCTACTGCAATCTTAAAGAGTAAATGAATATGTACATATTCATTGACCTTTAACAAACCGTAGCCTACCAGGCTACCCAAGCATTGTGCAACGATGTAGAATCCGGCCATCAGGAGGGGCTTATTGCCGAGAATCACCGTGGCCACTGTAATAGCCGGATTAATGTGAGCGCCGCTGATATGGCCAACACTCTGAAAAAAGAGTGTAAACAAGCAACGTTTAATCGACGATAAGATTCGATAACGTCGCGTCTCGGCGCCTGATTTATTGTGCTAGATACTGTGTTTTATATATTTTTTACATATATATTTTCCTCACAAGATGTTATATTATTAAAGAAATCTCTCTCTCTCTCTCTCTCTCTCTAAAATAATTTAAATATAAAATATTAATGAGAAAGATATGAAGAAAAAATAATATAAATGCTGCGAAACAAACGTATTGGCGCATCGCAAAACAATATTATTTTCAAGAATAACACACGTTAATAGTCAAATCACACGAATAATTTATACCTGTACTGCAATCATGACAGCGATACCGAAAGCAAGGCCGGTTTGTATGGCTGGTGGCGGAGTTTCCAAACTGCCCACGCATGCTGTGCATCCTAGAAAGACCAGCATTGCCGTTCCGATAAATTCTGCCAGAACGGCCAGCAACTTGTCCCGCAATGTGCTGTCTTCTTCCATCTTTTTCAACCCTGAGATATAAATGGACATTTCGGTCTTTAACGCATCATCAATTTATGCGCGATATCAATACATTGCTACATTTTTATTCATTGCCGTAATAAATCTCTTTAGATGTTTAGATCAATTTTTAGTTTTGTTTATAACGAAGAGAAGGGGAGGGCAGAGCAAACCTATACGAGCATTTCGTAAAAATTTCCGAAAAAACATGCATGTCGAATCTTTATCTATTTAATATTTACGTCGTTTATATAAATGCAATTGAAAAATTTTTATGAATAATAACAATTTATAATTTATAATATATAATTGTATAAAATGTAAAATTTGGAAGTTAGAATAGAAAAACCAAAACGCGACTACACGAATAATTCACGAATTGCCGCAATGAACGAAAAAGATAAAACGCAGCTTTATGTTACCATTTTGTAGAAAAAGCTGCTCGACAGTGCGTCACCTCCGTGCTTTTATGAAAAAGTATGAAAATTTGCGCTCTCATTACCGATTCGGTCGCATTGTGCGCCAGGACGGTGGCGTATTTAATTAAAAGGTGACTATCGTGCACGAACGAACAGTCTCGACCAAAGTATACATATTTTTAGTTCTGCGCATTAAACGAGCCGAAGCCAGCCAGATTGAATGTATAATCGAGAAAGATCAAGAGGCAAAAATGCGCTCGCGCTGAATGTAACCATGTAACGACGGACACTTCGTTTTTAAAGATGAATAAAGCGTATGTAAAGACGATATATGCACGTGTATTAAAATTGTCGCCCACGGCTTATGCGCGGATTTCCTGAATCGTTTGCGTAAGAGTGAGAAAAAAGATAATAAGAGATGATTCAACAGAGTTCTACATCTCTTTAAGCTTTTTCCACAGATAAAGGATATTAAAGCCACAAAGTGGCAAGATTATGCTATTTAATTAATTTTGCATTTAAAAACTTGAAAAGAGCAAGATTCTCAACATCTTTCCGTATTAATGTTTTTTATTCAGAAAAAAAATTACTTTTCCTGACATTTTTATATTTGCAATTTACGATGTTTTCATATTACGATTTCATTTATTGAAATGTATGTTGAAATGATTGTTCTTCGATGAATTTCAAAAGTATAATAATGTGCTTGATGCAAAAGTGTTTTTGGATCGACAGGCAGGATAAAGTTGGACTGTTACTTTATTGTAAACTTTTGAGTGAAAACTTTGTTCGCTCCACGTCGAATACGATTACCATTGGTGTAAACCTAAAGTAGAAAAGAGCAACGAATTTACATGAAAGCATTGGCGAAGTTATGCATATCGGAGGTCGAGCAACTCTAGCGTTGTTAAAGAGAGATGCTGGACTTCGATAAGTATCCTCCACTCTTGTATATCGAAGCACTTTGCGTTCTTTCTCTTTGACAGGATGGTATAGTTTTCTTCAATGTATATGTTCGCATTAAATTTTCTCGATGTAATTCTCGCGAGAGCCCGCATTATAAAATTTTCACGAGAGTGTTGTTGAAATTTTTGCCCGAGGTCAAAAGTTAAACTGAATTACAATTTACGACAACTAAATTAAACTATGCTCTTTGAACCTTTAACCATTGTAACGCCCATTATTTTCGCATTATTTTACTACGCAACTTTCATTTATTTTATTCCGGGTAATTTAACTCAATTTTAAAATGCAAGAATTAAATTATTCATAGTAGCTATCCATAGTAGAAGATGAATTCAATTCTCTCTTTATCTATCTTTCTGTTCGCGAGAGAGATATTGTAATATGCGAAATATATCATTAGTTATCGCATATTGAGTAATATCTCGAGTCAATGTTTAGTATTTCAGGCGCCAATGAGAGAAAGACGGTCGAATAATCAGTAATCAGTGCAGCCAAAGATCATGGCTCTGTGACATTTCTTCTCGTTCTATGCAGCTTTGGTAAAATTTTATAATTATTTATCGGGGTATTATTAACATCATATATATCAAGCGACGCGACGTCAAGTATTATGAAAATCGGCGGAAATATTAAATTTTTAATTTTATCATTGGACAAATTTCATTGATCGCGGTTAATAATTTGTTTAATGTGATAGAGGTAATAATAAATGATTCAATTATTATATCTTGCTATATGTTACATTTGCACAATTTGCTTTTCTCGGACGGATCATTGAAAGACACTCGCGCTCTCCCGATTTCCATTCATATGATATTCATAACTTCACATACGGATGTCAATATCCCTTGGCTTTAATCGTGCTTATACATATACATATCTGTCCGCGTTTCTGAGCTATGCATAGAGATGCCAAAGCACGTTTACTCTAGAATTACGGCCGAGTCGTCGTGATTAAACGTGTATCGCACGGATATAATTAGAAGCTACCACGTGTCACGTACGGTTTCCATTAGCGTACAGGCTTAGTGTGACATAGAGCGAGACTGATAGTAATCAGTCATCGACATTCGCGGATTAGCCGGATTTCGATATGATGACGGGAACGCAAACCGATGTACTCGAAACCGTTCAAAGTCAGTGTTTATCCTCTCAAAAGCGGACATTCTCCATTCTCGGACATCATATCGATTGCATGCGCAATAAATACTTGACGTATTTCACGACGTAAAGTACATAAAATTTGAGAGCAGACCAGATATAAGTTGTCATATAATTCTCTCCATTTTGAAATTAAAAGCACTCGTGAAGGTAATTATTGCGAATTCCAATTATCTAATTCTAACGATTAGAGAAAAACTAAAATTGTGATACGTCACGCCATAAAATATAATTATGCCTGAAAACTTATAGAAAGAAATTTTTATAATATAAAAAGTTACTGTATACGCGTGTATTCAATTTCTTTACGCTTGATTTTTTTACGCTGATATATATTGTCAGACTATTTGTACGAAAAAATTTCGTTTTTATTCATTTCCTTCGTTTAGTTATTTATCCAAGATTTTGAAAAAAAATAATCCGACGATTTTGTAAACCCGGTTACAGCAATTAATCGACATAAAGAAATTAGAACGCGCGTATGGCTTTACGAGTTCTCTTAACATTTCGCTAATTTATCGCCGGTTAATGATCCGATGGTCGTAAACACGACAAGTACTGGCGGAATAAAGTGTAGAAAGCCATCGCGCGCGTCTTGTATATTAGGGCCGAGTGGGAAAAACGCATGCGAGACCACGTCGAAATACGGTATATATCTATATATGTATATAACGCAGAGTTCAAGGAATTATATCTTGTATCTTCATCGTCGAGACGTGCACTTTCCAAGTTGCGAGTAACTTGAACGCGATATCTCTATTCGTTAATTAAAAAAAAATCAAACTCCGGGGAACGGAGGCTGTCGGGTAATTAGCAAGAAAGTGCCGGATCGTAATTACGGACCGAGAAAGTAATCGACGATTATAGTTTGCCGAGTGAAATGTCTCGTATTTCTGTATATAATACTTTGCCCTCAATATATATATATATATTTTTTTTTTTTACTTTTTTCTCATTTTCTTTGTACTAATGAGGATAAAGGAAAGGGGGAGAAGTTTGGATCGAGAAAGTGATGCGCTTTTTCGATGCATTTTCATCGATGCACCATCTACAGTATCTCGCAAACAAATATGAATTAATGCCCATTGCTTTTAACGTCTTTCTCTCACTCTGGAAAATTTCCATCGATATATACCGACCACAGCGTACATAGTTTTACCAGCTATCGATAGCGTATGAAAAGACAGTAGGAATCTATGGTATCGTGACTCGTGACTGGATTGATAAAGTAGCAAAATGCATTTTGCG
Source organism: Formica exsecta (assembly GCF_003651465.1). NCBI lineage: Eukaryota > Metazoa > Arthropoda > Insecta > Hymenoptera > Formicidae > Formica > Formica exsecta. Next base: position 409,534 of record NW_021849727.1, on the reverse strand, counting down.
TGCGTGCATATTGGAATAGTCGTGTTATTTTTATATTAATCATTTGTAATATATTAACAAAGGTTCGGATTACATATCAAAAGTAAAACAATATATTTAATTAATTTGATAGTGATAATATTGTAATTTGCTGTAATTTAATAACAAGCTATTATCGTTACAGATAAACAAATTATTATGATGTGATTTTTTTTGATTAAATTATAACCGCATATTTACAAAAGGATGAATTACAAAGCTGCATGTTGCACGTGAGTTTAAGTGTGGAAACTTGTATAATTAGTGAATCGCTCAACTTTTTGTAATTCGTGGTTAATTCTCCGCGCAACGCGCTTGATAACTAGATAACGTACGCGAAAAAGGCAATTTACTTCGACAATTTAGTGTAAGAAAGATATTCTCAATATGCCGCAAATTTCAACGATCTCTAATAGCGACGACGTACACGGTGAAATTTCCATAAATCAACTGCACCGAAAGGGTAGAAAGCCAGTTTTTGTCGTAACGCACGTTGCAACGTGCGATGACGAGCGGTAAAGTATGCTTCGCGTTAATTCCCAACGCCTATTTCTTCCTCGCCACATGTTACGAGAAATTCGAAAAAAACACCTTACGACAAGCTCGTAACTGCTCGTGACTTTAAAACGGCTTTATATTTCTAGTAATATATATGTCACAATGTGTACGCATGTCACAACGATCAGAGGAACAATATTTGATCAACTCGTTTAATCAACTAGTAATCGATATTAACAAGACGATAAGATAACGCGAACGGATCATTAATTACCTTCCATCTCACGCACGTGCATAGACATACATTTAAAATTATGTTAAATTACACAGTTATATGTTTGAGACAAACGCACAATCGTTCGTTTAATAATTCCTTTTATAATTCTCATATCAGATGTTTTAATGTAGTAACAAATACGACGATCGTAATATAATTTTTATACTTGTGAAAAAATATCATTTCTTTCATCTCATGATAATCGCGACGCGATATAAACCCAAGTATAAGAACATATATTGCATCGATTATTCTCATTACTAATTCCATTACATGCTGTTCGCTATGTTAATTAACCAATGTTAATAAACCTCCTGATCTTTAGTCAAAATTATGCGCGCTGTATCCGCCTCCGTAATTACAATTCGTAATGCGCTCATATTCTACCGATCAATATTAGTAAAGCATTTCACCAATTACTATAATTGGTTTTCCAATTCATCCGCGAATGGTGAATCTGTTGAACTTTTTGTCAGGATTGATTAGGAATCAGATATAAAATTGACCAACGTGAAAATAACGTGTTTATACCACGTGACATGACACGTTACTCTCACGCATGTTCGTTATTATTGCGTGTGAAAGTACCGAGAATCTCTTCTGACATTTGCTAATCACCTGCCGGCCAGTCGCGATGAGAACGTCCGAACACGTCCGTTACATAATACATTCGGAATATGCGTCTTCGATTTGTGTAACGCGGTTTACGTTATTCCGCAAACAACGTCGTTTGCGCAGAAACGCACGATGCCATTCGGCTGTGAAATACGATGAGAACGATATCTTAGCGGGTAACGTGAAATATACGACCGGCTACGTGTGATTTGCAACGATCTGTCGTTACACTCTGATACCATATTCCCGTGTGAATCCATAGTGCCGAGAGAATGTAATTTCCACGAGCACGCAAGCGCGAGCATCTTTTAAAATGTGAGTGTATTATTTCTCGAGACAACCTAAATTATATTTCTCTTGCAAAGTGAAAAAAAGATTATATATTTTCTAGATAATTGTTTCGGTAAAATTGTGCACAAGTTTCTTAACAAACTTCTTAAAGATTACATTTACATCATTTGTGTGTTTTAAAATATCTCAAAATATAAAATTAAGAAAAAATAGATATTTTTTTAAGAAATAAGTTGAAGAAGAAAATACAATAGTTTCCGGATAAGTTATGCGTTAAGCTTTGATTTATTTCAAAAATCGTCAACATCATTCACTTGAACGAAAATGTATAAATATATATATTTTTTTCGATAAATAAGATTAGAAGACTCGCATAGAAAATAAATATTATACAAGTCATTTGTACATTCGAACACATAATCCATATTTTCACATCTCACAAGCGAAAGGCAACGAATCCTCGTGAATTATAGAAAATGGGTTAGTAATAGCACCGTGGAGAGAAATCCTTGGTTATTGCGCTGAGAGGATGCAACGGCGAACTTCGATTAACTGTCATGAACATTGAGATGCATGAAAGCGCAGCGATGCGCAAAAACAGACGCGCTTTTCTCAATCGCCCGCTTTTCTCGGGTTTTTGCTTATTACTCTGTCGCAAAAAAATTAAACGAATGGCACGCTTCTAACCGTCTAATCTTGCAGGTGCATTTAATGCAAAAATATTTTTTTTTCGCGAGAAAAAGTATGCTTGATATTTTTCGCTTGCAAGAGCTCTACTACGTTTTAATATCTGTCTTGAAAAAAGCGTAAAAATCGCTGTATTATTTGATTATTCGCGGTAAACTTTCATACGCTGTCAATTATTCGCTTTTGTGTTTTTTGCAAGAGAACGATTGGCAATGATCAATTATTACATGCATAATTACACGCGCTCTGATATAACGTATTATTGATTACACTGCATTGTAACGATTTGCATAGTCGATTAGATTCGCGACAGTATGATGTCGAAAGTAATTTCATCCATTCGACGCGTTGCATAAAAACAATTTCTCAATAAGCGCCGGAAATGTAAAATACTATCGAAACACGCGTGATCCATGCGTGATGGATTTCTCACGTTCTCGAATACTTACAGAATGCAAATTAAAATTATTTGACCAAAATTGTTAATGTTACACTGCAAATAAATGAAGAAGCTGCATTTTTAGATATATTTATTTAATTACCAAAATTAGAAATTCATAATTTTTTACTCTAAATTAAAAAATATTTACCATCTGTATGATATATTTATATTGTACCTTAATATTTCCTTGGTATATGGATATCTATAACTTTTTATTATTCGCCAAATAACTAAATTATCTTCAGATATTTTCAGGAAATTTTTTGTTGTTGCCTATTCTATATAAATGTAAGTAACGTCACGATTACGCTTGAGCATTTGCATCTTGCAATCGCGATAAGTATTGCTTAGAGTGATGCAGTAATACTTATGCAGGTTATATCATTATATGTGGAATGCGTTCTGTCGGCCGTATGTTATAATGAAGTACATGAAAGATACGCATCAGGAATGTTGTAAGCTTGCGGGGAAATAAAGTTTGTAATACAGACTTATCTTCATCTATTTATCTATATAATTAGAAGTACAGAATGATAGAGTGCACGCAGTCCATAAGTTAATATATTATAAAAACGAAATAAAAAGACTTTCTTTATATGTGTTTTCTTACAAACTTTCTGAAGATTGGAAAATATATGCGCATAGAGGTAAAATTAGATTAGAAACAAAATTTCGCGTTGTCGCGTATTTATCTACAATCCTCTAATTT
>NW_021849727.1:389939-405207 GCF_003651465.1 Formica exsecta | reverse complement strand
GGGTGTCCCCAATTTAAATGTCAAAACTTTAGGAGCGTGTAGGGGACCGATAAACTAAGACAAAAAGTCCTTTAGAGATTTGCTCGTTTTTGCTTCGTTTTGAAGAAAATCGCAAAAAATGAAACAAATAATTTTCACCAAAAAACTTAAAACAATACTAAAATTATTAGATTTATCAAAAAGTATTTTAAAATAAAAATTGTAGAACAATTAGAGGATTGTAGATAAATACGCGATAACGCGAAATTTTGTTTCTAATCTAATTTTATCTCAGGAGGATTTTAACTCACTCTCTTTTCTTAATTCCATGTTCTACAATTTTTATTTTATAATACTTTTTGATAAATCTAATAATTTTAGTGTTGTTTAAAGTTTTTTGGTGAAAATTATTTGTTTCATTTTTTGTGATTTTCGTCAAAACGAAGCAAAAACGAGTAAATCTCTAAAGGACTTTTTGTCTTAGTTTATCGGTCCCCTACACGCTCCTAAAGTTTTGACATTTAAATTGGGGACACCCTCTATATAACATTGATATATATGTGTGAAATATGAAGAAATAATTATTGTCGAGTGTCAAGTCGACAACCTGATAACCTCCTTCTTTTTCGAACTGTACAAAAAATTGATTATAATATATATAGCATAATGAATATGTACGGACTTATTGACCGGCGTGAGAATTTTATCTCTATAGTTATTACATCATTGCTGTACGTCTGCGAAGATATCCGGCGATAGACTCCTCAAAAGTCATAGCGGAAAAAGATATACGGTAGTCTTTTTCTTACGCGGAATACGCGGCAGAGAGTATAACATCGCGTACCGTTGCTGCAAGTGTGACAGTGGGTCAAGTTCGCGATGTGAATGGCCGGAGCATGGTGACTGTCGAGTCAGACTCGATGTACCCGCTCGTAAGATATGCCGATACCATCTTTCTTCCGTCATCGGCGCCGTCTCAATTTTTAGCGGCAACCGAGAAAGAGATTAACGGCATTTTTACATAGGCACTCGCCACCGAGCTGCTCGCATTCCTTCCCTCCCGCTGAATTTTCATTCTCGAAATTTTATCACGAGATCAGCAGGAGCACCCGTGCTTCGGGATACGAAACATACTTCCTCTGACGTGCCTGAAGTTTCAGACACGATCGAAATGCGTATAAAACGCTTCGTATTATATCATGAATATGTTTATGAATTATGAGAGAATCATCTCTAAAGTTTCCAGCGCTGTTAAATGCTACAGAAATATTTCAATTAATATTGCAAAGTTATAATGTATTAATTGTAATTATATATTAATATCTTAATTATGATATTTATGAAATTTGGCTTATAAATCTTTTTAGTCTATATTTTTAATTTTATTCATTAATTATCTTAACATTTACTAATTATTAATGACATATATAATATCAATTATATATAATGCCATGTATTTCTATTATATTAATATTAGTTTTTATTATTCTCTCGAATTAATGCGTATCTATCTTGAAAATTCGTTCCAAAAACATTTGCCGCGGAGAAATACGCGGATAAATAATAATAAGATCGCGTTATACTGCGACACAAAAGACCATTGTCTCGCCTTTGATTGCATTCCCATGACATTTTAGTGTCTACCTGCTATATCGTCGCGCATATCGTGATGGAAGCGGAGCACCATCGTGAGAACGGATACGGAGGAAGTATCGGTAAATTACAACGCGATTGTCACGATAAATCGTAACGAGAAAGAGTGAAACTCTGGATTTTCTAAAACTCGAGAATATCGCGATGTACTAAATTTTCTCAAAGCACCGCTTGTTCGATTTACAGCAGGCTCCCCAATCTGGCAATAATTATGTCGTCTCAGGAATCCGGAGCAGTTTTACAGCGATAATATCAACTATGCGAATTCCCTAGATTTCGATGAATGTGAATTAAAAGACTTAAAAGATCGTATGAATACGATAAAAAGCATATAGCGAAGAGATTATGATAATGGAGAAAAAAGGAAAATTATTATTGATTTTTTACTTGTGCGCGATTTATTTTGTGCGTCTACAATGAAGCCGAAAACGCTTTTATTACAATTTGTGTTTACATATATTTCATATTTCGCTATTTGCACTGCTCTTATTACGAAATTTTACAAAAAACAATCTCAATCCGTCGAAAATATTTTGCATGCATTTACATAATTTGCTGTCACCGATCGCCATCGACAGACTGAACTTCTTTAAGCGCCTGACAAGACAACGAAAAATATTTATCGCTGACATTGATGTATCTGCATTATAAATATCTCGTGTAGAAACTTACATCAGAAATTTGCGTTGCATTGTGCATCTTTAACAATAAAAATGACGTAATATTCGCGATGCACGCGGAAATTTTTATGAGGCGACCGCGCGTTTCCAGATTAATGATATTATTACGAAAACTGTAATAATAAACTGTCATATAACATGATGACATAAAAAAATAATTACAACGATAGAGGTTTTCCGCGATCGTTGGCGATGTCGCCGGCATTATAATGCAAGCGATTCTTAAACACTGGAGTTTCAAAATTTCCTTTCATCAAATCGAGTACAAGTATACACTCCCGTCTTGTACAATCTATCGTTCTCGAACTACTTTCTATGCCGTGCAAGAGGCAAAGAACTACTCCGTTATTCTATTTTCTCTCTTAATTTTTCTCTCTTAATTTTTCTCTCTTAATTATGTTTCTTTAAATTGGTATACAAATTATAATGCACGAATGTTCTTGTATTGAAAAATATTATTTGAAGTACATTTCTCTCTCTTTCTCTCAAAATTTCATCTTGAATTTAAAGGAGGAAATTATTTATAAAATATCTCAACTATTTTTGAAGGATTTTTGTTTTAACACTTAGTTTGTCAATGCAAATGAATATTTGTAGGCTTTTAACGAATTTCGAAACAAATTATCCAAAGTATTTACATCAACATGGCATGAACAAGTTTCTAATCATTTACCGCAATGTTCTAAGAAGGGATTATGAGGCGGTACGTGACCCGCATCCAAATATTTATTCTTCACGCAACTCTCCACGCGCTATATTAAATTCTAATTAATTCCCGAAGACTATCGCGTGTATATTCGCGACTATAAATTGAACTTACATCGCGATTGCGGGTGAAAGTGCACGCGAATAATTCAATATTCCGCGTGCGATATCTGTTTCCCTAGATTTTCTCAGGAAGATACAATCCACAAAAAGCCATTCGGGAATAATCAATTCCTCTCACCCGCATCCTCTTTTTTTTTTTCATCATTTATCGGATCTAAGACTTTCGCAGAACGCATTGTGAGGATGTCCGAGGGAAATGATGCTTCAAGTTAATTAATATCTCGCGATGTAGATACGCTGCGAAGCGTGTAACATGCTAGAGGAGCTAAAAACAAGAGATCGACTCTCCTGAAATTAAGATCTCCAAACACATCATTTTTCCACGCTTGTAAAACGAAAGAGAAAAGAGCAAGAAAAAAGAAGCTTGGTGCTAAGCATGTACGCGTCCCGCTTTATAATTATCATCTAATTTCATTAACGAGAGACTCCTCGCGTACGTGCCTCGTAAAAACATCCGAGCAACCGTGTTTCCTGATGCGGTAGCATTATGCACTTTCTTTTTCCTAGAGAAACGACCGAAATACGCTCGTCAAAAGAAACACAATCCGCTTTCTAGATCAAACAGCGAAACGCGCCGCCGATTGAAAACTCTCGTCGCATTACGATGGTTGAAACTACTGAAACTCTTCTTTCATTTTAATGAAAGAAAAGATTATTTGATAATTTAGAAAAATATAATCTGTGAATCTGTAAATAGATTAGATCGCTATTGATTTTACAGGAAAGAAATTATACAATCTTAAAGATCATATCGAGAATATAATCTATTTGTGAAGTCACGTGGTTGAAACGTGAATCGTTTCCGGAACTGAATATTTTTTTGCATAATAAATGGCAGGTGCGACTTGCGATGATATTATCCTTAAGCACGAGAATTTACTTAATTTTCTTAATTTTCTCGTATCAAGGATGCCGCTGATACGGCGAGATGCGCTATGGGAATGCAACGCGCGAAAGAGAGAAATTTCCCCCGGAGACTCGCAAATCCGATTTCCGACCCAATTTTCAGGTCGGGAATACTCGTAGAGCGTCGCTTAGCATGCGCTCAGTATAATGCAACCTCCGCTTTCTTCTTTCTTTCACCGAGAAAACCGGCGGGATGTGAATAGGAGGTCGGTCGACTCGCGATAGCAGACGATTCCGTGAGTTTAAGGTCAATCTTGAAAGCAGGAACGAATGATCGTTCGCGAGGCCTTTCCATTTTGTTACACGATCGATTCTTCCTATGAAACTTCACCGCGAAACGAATTCTCTGTACGTTCCTTTTTCCCGAATAGGAAGCCGCGAAATTTTCGCGGCGAGAATCCCATATTATACATATATATGTATATATATGAATAAAAAAGTAAAAATTATAAAAGTTTCATATTTTTTTTAATATTTAAAGCGTGCAAGATCTCTCAGGAATTGTCGTCTTGACAATCATAGATATCAGAAAATGAAATAAAGATGAAAAAACAGCATTTTTTAATATAATTTTAACTTAAAGATTTTAGTAAAATTTATTATAACGTTTGATTGATAATTTAGAATCAAGAATTAAATACAAGATTGCCGTTAGAGAAGAAATTTCAGATAGGATTTATTACTAAAACATCCTAGTACTTTTTTTCAGTATTTGCTTCTATTGTAAATGTTTTTTGCTAATATCCTTTCTCTTCATTATTTTATATTACATTAGCAGAAAGATTGATCAATAATCGTTTCAAAAAAATTTAATTTGCTTATTGACGAATAAAAATATTTTACAATTGTATTCTCGATCTAACAATATTCAATATTTCTTGGAGCAGGCATTGTTCGCGAAAGAATGATTAATCGCTGCAAAATTAGATGATTCCGAATTAAAAGTTTGAGATCTAGATTGATATATACCTTTGTGCGAAAATAGCTGCAAAATAAGTTCCATATTCTAATAGGACGGTAACCTCTACGAATTATAATGAAATTTGTTCCAAATAGTTTCACACACATGAAAATTTGTCATTCTACTAAACTAGAGGCGCCATTATTCACTCGGTCGCGTTAATATTCAGTAATGCATCGTGCTATTTTTTTAAACGTAAATTTCTGCAAACCATATCGATATAAAATGGAAATAAAATCTGATTATCCAATTTCAATTAAACTCTGTACAAAAGTGAACTATCTAATGCGAAATTTATCTTAAAAAATTCGAAAATCGACTCTTCTTAAAGAAAAAAAAAAAAAATATGCGTAACGTAGAAATTTGCCATTGAAAAAAATTACCAAGTTTTGTACCACAGAAATTTTTCCACAAAACATTATATTAAAACTTGTATTAAATATACTTGCAAACTGTTTTTAATTTGCATTTGATTTTCGATATGAGTTTCTATTAAAATCTGTACATTTTCGAAGCCGTTTTCGATTCGATTGTAATTGCACCATTAATTCATACTCACAGGGTGCCTTCAACTTTTCCTTAGCCGATTGTAAGCTGCCAGATCTTAGCGTGATACCGATGCTCTTGGACTTTCCGACAGAATTTTCCGTGACACCCGGTGGAGATATTATCGATACACCATTTTGCTCCATATCGACACAATTAAACGATCACTGAAAATATAGGTTATAGTGATTATATTACTTTATACTATTATTGATATAGATTATATTATTTATGAATTTAAATTATGGCAATAAATTACGGTAATCGCGTGTCTCTTCACTCTGTAATGTCCTTATTTGAAATTGCAACGGAAGAATGAGTTTACACCGATGCAAATAAGTTGGCAATGCATATATTTTTTTCTCGTTATCTTATCAATTGCTACTGTACTTTGAAATGACTTGATATTTTTACTGCAGTAAATTACCGTAATTGTAGTAAATCCCGATAAAATTCTAGCATATTTTAGATTCTGTTAATTATTAATAAAATTCTTTGATAAATGTTAATAACATTTTTTGACGAAATCTGCTTATTAAAGTTTCTGTTAACAAGTCGCAAAATAAAAAAAAACCGATTCTTGACATACTTTTTTATCGACTTTGCGACATTAGAATATCTATGGCAAATAGAGATGATTGATGATAATGTAAATATCAATATCTTATTGAATTCGACAATTAGTCGAAAGAACTGAAGAATTTTTGGATATGTTGTAGTCTTCGTTATTCTGAACAAATGTCTCAATAAGCCCAATTTGATCCTACGAGCCATTTTCGCGCTACAAGTTCTGGAAGGTCCAGATTTAACATGTAAATGTATAGGCTTTTATGGTTGAACGAAAAGTTTGTGCCGTTTTTTGCTAACAGATGAAGGCTGAAAAAACGGCACAAACTTTTCGTTCAACTCAATACATACACAATATATGTCCACTTTTATAATTGACATATATTAGAAATCCAAATATACTGGATTGTACCACGTAAATTTGTTGTCTTCATATGGCTTTTAACAATAATTAACACTAATATAGTCAAGTTAAAGATAAAAAATTATTATTGATCATTATTATTGTCAATGATTAACACTCCCACATACATATATACACACATGCACATTCAACCGAAGGTCACATATATCGAGTTGAAAAGCCTATATCTTTACATGTTAAATTTGGAAGATTTATGATCAAGTTGCTTGGGACATCATGCCCCTTGAAACATTTGTTCAGAATGACGAGAACTACAACATATCCAAAAATTAGACAAATCCGTAGAAAGACATTTTCTCATAAGAATAGTGCGGGGTCCTTTGTCAGATCGAATAATAATTATATCAACATGCAAATAACAAACAAATGGAAAGCTGAGTTTTCCGAGCTGTCAAACAAACTTTGACGTCCCGCGCGTAACTGATTGAATCGTACGTTTCATGACTGCCATGCAATTGCATTTCGTTAATTAAATCCGTGATTTAGTACGCGCGTTATCGATCGATCGCGGCTTGTTGCGACTTTACATTGAATAAATCGCTGCGCTTCCGATACTTTAGTTCGCGCAATTTTTATATCGATAAGTGTGTGCTGCTTGTAAAATAAAATAAATATTGATTTTCTAATGACGTGAACGTGAAAAAAATTTTAAAGTAACTATTATCTAATCTCACTTAATCCTCTGCTTAATGAGTCTTTACTGCTTGATAACAGCTCTCTCTCTCTCTCTCTCTCTCTCTTTCTATTGTGCAAACTTTCGATATTCTAATTTATACAATTTACGAAATTTGTCAAAAAAATTCATTTCCGCAGCGATGCATCTATAATTATGCGCACGTTACAAATGTTGATTTTATATTATAAATATCGGAAATTTTAAGGAAGTAAATAGAATAAAATAGTAGTTACAAAATCCGTAGCTATTTACTATTAACTAATTTTGCTTAATCCACTTTCAAAGATCTCTCGATAACAGATTGATTATCATAAAGTATGTAATAATTGATAACCGACTTATATGATGTATTCTGCATTATATGCTTTTGCAGTTTAGGAGCATACTAAGAAAACTCTAGTTTCAGTATATTTAAATTGGAAGATTTTAACATGACCAACGATAACCGATAAAAAAGGTCAAGAATAAGTAGCATTTTAAAATAAATTTCTTCATACTTGTTAGTATATGTTATTTTTATCAATCGCACAGAAACCGGGAAAATTTTCATTTACTATATTCGATGCCAAGCAATACAATTGTGGAAAAGGAAATTATTAATTTTCGATTTTTCATGCCACGAAGAAGGATTTCTTACCCGGAAGAGGAGGAATTGGCAGCTGCAACGTTGCACAAACTTTACACGAACTCGAAGATCCGGCCGTTAAAAAATCGTCAAAAAATTTGCACGAACGATCGGCACATTGGCGGAGAACAAATGTGCCCGCGGCTATTGTTGTTTATCCACGTCTTGTATTTTATTGCTGCGTGGTTTCGAGAAGACTGAATCGTTTCGCGACTCGCGCTCACCTCTATATGTAGAAAACCCTCCACTGTGCCAACGGCCGGTCGGCCGTCACTCTCCCGTTACACGATGATTCCGTATATTTCCGCACACGACCATACGAATTCACGAAATGTACGTACCTGCCAAATTATTATCAACACACCGCACGCGCGCGCGCTCGCGATTTAGCTTCCGCGTCAGAAAATGTTTACCACCGCATACATTGTTGACGATTATCTCACGGTGTCGTATGCGCAAAATCTACTGTTTGCTCGTCGACCTAAATTTAACACGCTTTCTCTCTCTCTCTCTCTCTCTTTGTCAGAAACAAAGGAAAATGTCTCTCGACAAATTAAAATACAAAAATGTAATTAGGTGAAAGAAAGAAGGAGAGAGTATTTCGTTCTCTTTAATTAATCTTAAATAGACATGAGAAGAAAATTTTAATACATGTAAAGTGTAGTATGTGTGTTATTATAAAACATGCAATATATAAATTTTTTATTTGATATAAATAATTATAAAACTTTAAAAACTGCAAAAAAGTGGAATGAATTTTAATTGAATTTTAATTGAATTTTTATAGAAGAGTATTTTTTGTAGTTTCTGATGAGAAATACTATATATGTACGATAACAATATAAATAAACATTATATATTATGTAAAGCGCTGCCAAGGAATTATCTGATCGAAACTTAGTCATCGACAAGTAAATTTTAATTTGAAATGGAGAAATTATTACTTTAATTAAATTATTTTTGCTAAAAAATTTCGATTGTATTATAATTTTAATATTTTTGTGAATATTAGAATTTTCTTTACATAATATATACAAATTTAATATATAAAAATTGTTTATTTATTTTTATTAATATACAGGGTGTCTCAGGGTTCACCCGACAAACTGCAGGAGCATATTCTACAAATGGAAATAAGAAAAAAATATATGAAATTTGGCTAGAAATGCTTTATTACAAAACTATAAGCATATATTGAAACGGAACATGAAATAGGTAACGGATTTTTCGTTGTGCAGAATATGAAAAATCGAACGTGTTTATCTTATCTGTGTATTCATATCATTTACTATCTTTAAAAGATTCAGATTGCTACTTTTACATCAATAGCTATTAGATTTCAATCGTTGTGTCAACTATCATCAAAATGTCAAGAGTATTTTAAAATAGAAAGGAATACACTGATATACGCTGATTCAATGGAAAATTCGTTGTAATAAAGCTAATCTTTATAATAAAGCATTTCTAGCCAAACTTTATATATTTTTTTTTATTTCCACTTGTAGAATATCCTTCCGCAGTTTGTAGTATAAACTCTAGGACACGCTGTATATTATGAAATTTCACTAAAAATACTGTTGAAAAACTTTTTTTAATCGTATTTTGATCAACGGTTTTGTGCCTCAGATTTTCCTACACTTACATTCGACGTTCATTCTAAATAAAATAGGTTTAAAAATAGATCATACGGTTGTTTATGAATGCCAAAAATTATAAGATCTTGGTTTCTCTAGTCTATTCATCTCTATTTTTAACTATACAATTTTATTATTCTATTAAAGTGCTTTACATCACAATCGTGAGAGGATCAAATAAATTATCATTCGCGATTTTATCGTTAGCAGCAAATAATGTTGAACAATCAATAAATTATGGTCAAGTATATCAAGTATAATGTATTTTACTGACAAGAGTCATCTTATCGCGAAACACATTTACTAGATATTGGAGCGATAAATAAATCTGTGATTTAATTGTATATTAATGTACAAGTTTAGGAGATTTATCAAATAATCAATTCATATAACAATCAATTAGATCATCTACTCTTAAGATGATAATATATTAAATACGATGACACATAAAGCATTCCGAACATTTACTATAATTATACGTTTCTATTGTTACTCTATCTTTTCCCTTGTTATCTATGATATAACTGTAATTTATCATATTTTGGGACAGAGATTGGTGATCAAATTAACCATATGAACAAATACAGATCTGAAAATACAAGCATATGTACAAATTGTTCCCGATAACTTAGATAAATATTTGCCGAAATTTAAGTTTGGAAACATTAATTTTTGCAAAAAAGAAGAAACAGATTTCAAAAAATTATGTCTCATTTGTTAGACGCGTCTCGCATTAATTAATGCGAATTAGAAATAAGCATAACGATAATATGATTTATTTTACCAAAATATCAAAATTATTGACGCGAAGCAAATCTTTTATTACTCTTTTATTATTTTATTATATATCTAATTACGCCATGTGCTTATCTATATTATCGCAATTTCTCTTTTTTGCATCAATCACGTATCTCCGCGATTATCGTCGCTACTTACCTGTCTTCGAGAAAATTACGTCGCGCTGTATAAACTGAAGGTTTCATAGGAAAAAAGAACCGGTGAGATTTCTCGTAACTATACAATGATATTAAGTAATCGAATCAACAAGTACTAGGGGCTGCTTTCTTATTACGTCCAACCGCATTTTGCATAACATTGTCGTGGCCGACGCGGGTCGATGACTCCAACGGTATTTATTTGGACACCGAGAAACGAAGATACTATCTCTTTCCTCTGCGAAGTGGAAAACCTAGAGAAATTACATATAATTATTTACTATTAAATGTAATTAACTATACTTTACGTTAATTATAATTACGAAATTAATTCTTTGTAATTTAGAATTCTAATCGTTTTAATTATTTGTATAATTTTACATCTTAATATGTTTGTAATACGCTCTATATATGCTCGTGAAAAACTATTCTTTATCCGATAATGTATTTTTGATAATGCTAATTGGAGTAAATGGTGAATTATTAATCGTCGTCGACAATATCAATGATTACGACAAAAAGGACAGATCGGACTCTTTAATGTCATGGTTCATTTGTCGCGTTAGAAAACCAAGAGCAAACTAGTTCATTGTCACGCAACTATATTATCGAGGGAAAGAAGAAATATCTTTCTGAAAACGCGAGAACTGGACTTACAATTACCAAGAATACAATAGAGAAACACAGATATACGAGACAAAAGTTGTAAGCTCAATAAGCTAGCATCTTTTATATATCGAGGAATTTTATAACGTAAGTAATAAGAAATTAAAGGAAAAAGAAGAATGAAATAATAAATGTAATATTTTATAAAATTGAAAATATAAAATGATAAATGTATGGGATCTAAAAATGAGAAATAAGAAAATTAATGAGTTATCAGATCACAACGATGGAACGTTACTCGGTGAATCTGAAAGTGACTGAGAAACAATCATATTCGTAATTGTTGCTCAGGTACCGTGTACTAGCTGCTCTCTCTTTCTCTCTGTGTTGAATGAAAAGTAAAAATAATATTTCTAATAAGACTTGTCCCTTTCTCAGATCACAACGATGGAACGTTACTCGGTGAATCTGAAAGTGACTGAGAAACAATCATATTCGTAATTGCTGCTCAGGTACCGTGTACTAGCTGCTCTCTCTTTCTCTCTGTGTGTTGAATGAAAAGAAAAAATAATATTTCTAATAAGACTTGTCCCTTTCTATATTATCCATAACAACATCCATAGGAGCGATGATGTTACCCTTAATTCTCTCGATCTTGCTTTCGACAAATTTTTATACGATCCTGCAATATATCCAGCGCGCGCCGATCAATCACTCTGCAATGATCGATAGACGCGCTCGTCGGTCCGCTCCTTGTGCCGAAGCAAAAGGGAAAAATCGCGTGATCGATGGCAGCTAGAAGTATAATCCTTCGAAATGATATCTGAGGATGGGCGAATAAGAAAGATATATCTTGCTCGAGCAAACAGTCTCGCGGTGGTGGATAAGAGAGGAGATGGATAAATAACGCAGCCGTAATCGCGGCGCGTTTCTTCTTATCTCCGAGAAAGGAACAGTAGGTCACCCGGTGTAACAGAAAACGTAGAGAAACCCGATGTTTTCTCGGGATTGAAGACAAACTGCTGCCCTGACCTCCTCCAATTGTGCGATAATCAGTTCGCGGACGCGTGGTGCGAGAGGTCAGTTCTTTAACGATACGAATATATTGAGACAGATTATAACAAACGATTATAATAAGTCATTAAAATAATTACACGTGTGTGAAAACAAAGAATAAAGGATATTAAGTCAAATAAATTGAATAATTATTTATGAAATATTGACGTAAATTTCGAGTAAATTGTGAGAATATTTATTGATTTTTGTGATGATATTTGAGATATTAATAATATATTAATTAATATTGTGTGTTTTAGAATAAAAAGAAAGGTATTTACTAGTTAAATACATATAAGAAATTTTAGTTAGAAAAATTGCTGCGATTATAGATCTTATTATTTTGATCGTGAATCTCTTTATATATTAATATAAAAATGTCGCATAAAAAAATTAAGCCTTTTTATATGTGTTGAAAAAATACAGAGTAGAAAAATACTATAGGAAAGATACAGAGCATAAAATTTCCATGCATGTAACGCGCAGGAATTCAAAATTTACTCAACGTGATAAAACACATTCTCGATTAGCGTTTAACTAATCTGTCGCACTTAGTATATCACATCATACTACGTCAATTAATTTTTTTGGCATATGATTCATTCTTTGATATATGTTTTTTTCAGCAGAAATTTTTATTAAATATTAAATACTTATATAATATATAGTAAGATAAAGGCTGATAAAATTTTAAAAGTAACAGAAAGTAAAATTATGGAAATTCTAATTCTAATATATGTGATGACATTGACGTTGAAAAAAGTTACAAAGGTATTTGCGTATAAATATGTATGGCAAACACAGTAGTGTAAACTTAAGATTTGTGTTCTCGATGTGTATATGTATGTGTAAAAGAAGAATGTGTTACATCTTTAACGAGGCTTAATCATCCTAGCAAGGAGAGTTTCTACTTCCTCCTCTCGTAAAACACGATCGTGTTGCGGTATCTCGATAAATCGCATATAAACGTTTAAATGCGAGGGTTGCTCGCTTACTCGGCGTGTAATTCATCAAGCATGCTTTATTGTCGTCCATTCTTCCCTCGTGCGCATTTCGCATACGATTATTTTCTAATACGGAAAATTCCATGACAACCTTTGTATCGGAATTATTATAATGAACGTGCTAAGTGTGCTTTAGACACTCAATCTACAATTTCATACATGTTTACGCGATATTAAAAGTATTATAAATTATAGTATATTTTATCCCATCGAATAATAATTACACGTAATTAAAATTAAGATCATAGAAAGAATATCTCATACAGCGCTCTTTTCAGTGCCCTATAGTCAATTCTAATTCTCTGGATTTTGTGTTGTCAAGAACTTGATGAGATCGTACTTCTTTTATAAATTTTTAATTGTCATAGAATGCATATAAATCGTGTTTAGTTGAGACTTCCATAAAGATTGATTACAATGTAAAGATTTATATTTAATGCAACCGTATCCGGGGTATGTCTCGGTACATTATCTATGACTTAAGTGCGACACGCGCAATCTTCCTCGGGCCATCTCGTATAGAATACGCGAGAGAACAAGGCTACCCGTCGCATCGCGTCGGGCGGGAATATGTCAGGGCCTCGTGAGAAAATCCGTCCTCATTGTTAATCACAGCACCGGATCTAGAGACAGGTTGCGCATCTTTCCGTCGATCATGCGAAGAGAGACAATACGCGGCGTTTTCCCTTTCTTCTTCTTTCTCTCTCGTTCCTTCTCGCACACTCCGTCCGCTTTCTTGCGGTTAGACAATCATCTCGCAATTTCCTCCGCCGCGCGCGTGGCTATCGGATCGGAGACGGATTGACAAAAACTTCCGATTGTTGCACACCCTGCGCCGCAATCGTGCTGTGCAATTACCCTTGGGCGATTAGAACGTGACTTATGACATTTCGACGATTGTACGGGAGATAATTTGCGAATGAAGCGCGCCTGAATCAATGTTTTCCGAGATGCTCGACGCTTTTCGTACTAAAATCGTATGCTAAAGCGGCCGTTCGCAAAATTCCCTCTCCCATTGCGACTTTTAACATTAAATGCTGGCTATCTGAATGTTATCTCGTATCGATCCAAGGATCTTTAGAGTACTCGCGTCCCAGATGCGCAAGATATTATCCGAGATTTCTGTCGCAATTTATTTTAATAAAAAGAAATTAACATTATAATCTACAATCTAAAATTGCAATAAAAAATATCGTTAGATTTATGGGATTGATAACAGCATTATTGTGATTAATAACACAAAATGTATTGATAATGTGATGAAATCGCCATATTAGATAGATAAAACACGGGATCGGATATCTACATTTAATGCTGAATGAGCAACGCGAACAAGGAGCTAAATCTCTGCTAATGATTACGTTTAGCCATCAATGGGATGTCTCTATTTGATGTATCACGGACAAATCGCGTGATAGCACAGTAGCAAATTCATAGCAAAAAACGAAGGTTACGTGCTGAAAATAGGCCAGAAATGAAAAAGAAAAAGATCTTTAGAGTAGTAGAAGAAATAATCGGTCTTCTCTCCGGGGCCTTAATAAACCAGGCTTGATGTGATAATTACGTGAGGCCCGCGCGTTTAATTGCTCGGCACGCTAAGCGATTTCGTCCAATGCAATGTAGGAATTAATTGTCTGACGCGTGGAATTGTGGGTAAAACCTGAAAAGAAAAACACATTTAACAACTACTAGGAAACACAATTGAAAATTACTATGAAGAGTATGTTATAATGCTCAAAGGATGCATTGTAATTTTTATAAGAATGTGAGTATATTATTGTAATATTTTAATACACGCATATTTTATACATATACAAAATTTCTGTAATATTTTTTAAAAATTTATTTTGTGATGAAATAATTACATCAACATTATGAATATAAGATATGATAAGAGATGATACTAATATAAAAGCGATAATATAAATGTATATGTATAGTGAAACAATGAAATCGAACAGAATCATTAATCACATCTAAATAAAATAAGATACATGTGTTTTAAACTCTAACAAAATAATAAATTTTCAAAGATTTTTTTAGGCATTAAAGAGCATCTCGATGAGAAATTCATATCGAGCGACGACTTTGCACAATATTATATAATATAATATTACATAATATTAACATCTCGATTCTTTCTATAGTTGTATTGTCTCTTTCCCTCTTTTAAACGAGTATTGTGCAA
>NW_021849727.1:382211-389702 GCF_003651465.1 Formica exsecta | reverse complement strand
TTAAACGAGTATTGTGCAATATTAATTTATTTATTCTACCACGATATTTTTAATTGTAATTAAATCTTCATAGAAAACACTCGAAGAAAAATTTAATTGGCAATACCACACACATCTCGTTCGCAAACCGTGAACAGAATCCAGAGAAAATTTAGTTGTAACGAAATTCTACTAGACTATATTGCGCAGACGAACGTTAAGGCCGCAGGAAATCGGTAATTGTAGAGAAGAAAAATAACGTTTGACTCATCACACGAAATTACAGTATTCAGAAATTTGCTCATAACATTATACGTTTACGTTTAATTATTGCTGTATGTAGACGTTGATTTATTCATCGATTTAAATCAAATCTTGAGATTTTTAGCTTGATCATCCACAGCGACTGTTTGGATGACGAAGATGTTTCTTCAAGTTTTTTAGTCATTCGAAATAAGATGTGTCATTTCGTTTAACACGAAAAGAAAATTAATGATGTAATATTAATAGCGCGAGAATCACAGTTACTACATGGAAAAAAATACGTTTTGTGTTAGATCAAAATAAGCTTTAAACTCAGCAAATTTATCGTAACAGCGTGAATCACTGATTGATATCAGATAAAATTTTGATAAAAAATATTTTACATTTTTGAAAAATATTTTATCAAAATATGTAGTGTATATTTTTTTTCGTTGTTTCTATATCCTTTCATCGAAACATATTTTCTTTGCAGAAAATATTATTGTTTGCTTTCAAAAAAAGTATTTTTATTGAAAAACGTAACTGTGTTATTTTTTTTCCTACTAAAATCCGAAAAAATCAAATGCGCATAATCGTTTGACATAATTGAGATTATGTTATTAAGATTTCTTTTCTAATTCTATTGTACAATAACTTTGATCTCATTTGAAAGATAATTTAATTCTCTACAACTTTTGTTTCAGTACTTTTTGTTGAAAGACGCATACTTTCCCTGATATTTGTAAAAATGTAAAAAATAACCGTAATTTCAGAGGATTTTGGGCGCTCATTTTTTACGGGAGCATATTTCGACCCATGTTTATAGGAAACTTTTTGTTTGGTATCAAATTATTTTTCGAATGAGATCAAAATGATTGTAGTTCGCTCCAGAGATTTTGAAATAAACCAGTTTATAACCAATTTCAAATGTACCGAAAAGTGTTTTATCGGCTATTGACGGTTATTTGAAAACCTATGGCGGCAGCGGAATGGGAATAATTGGAATTCTTTCGTTTAGAGGTAGCAAAACGCGTCCGGCTATTCCTCGTGAATACTCGATGATACAACCAGATCTCTCTGCGGAAAATGAGAGTAAAGAAATGCAAAACGGAGCGTACTTCGACTATACACTCGAGCAAAATGTAATCGAGAAGCACAAAGTACATGCTGAAAAAGATCCAATATGATCGCTTTTGCGTAATTGTGTTTACTGTAACGCGGAAGAGAATAAGAAATTTAACGAGCACAAATTATATTGTTGAAATGTGTCAGAATATGTTTGTGAGACCTAATAACGGTTCGTAGAATAAATACTGGATAATTATACTAGAAATTTTTGCGAGACAAATATACAAGATATCTGTTATTCAAACGAGAGATTGTTATCATAGTCCGATCATTGAGACCTTCCGGGAGACCTTTCTCGAAACCTTGAAGAGACTCTGTTTACCGCGTATGACTTCGCTTCATTGCTTTCTTCGTCAGAAAAGAGGTTCGAAAAGATGCGATCCTTTTCCTTGACTTTCGCCTTTGACTCATGGCACGCTTTTTGTGGATTAATTATCTATATTGTTGACATGGCATTGGTCCAACTTGCTGGATACAATCCACTTTTGAACTCGTCTATTCTGTAATATTATTTAGAGAATAAAACACGGAAAACGCCGTATGACACAAAAAATAACGGATCTTAGATAGAAAGACAATATTAAAATTTACAATTTAATTTTGCAATCATATTTTTAACAAGATTTCTCATAACAATGTTATTACAGTTATTACGATATCAAGATCTTTAAAGAAAAAGAAAGAGAGAGAAAAAGAGATACTAAAATATTACAATGAAATATAAAAAAGAACATCAAATAAAACGCGAAAAAGTTTTTGCGGTAAATAACTAGAGCTAATATTTTATTTTGAATTGCAACGACATAAAATAAAAATTTTTATAAAAATTGTTCTCTTTTATTTCTATCCATATATTTAAAGATTCTTTTCTCGATATTATTGTGCACTTTATGCATAAAACATATGAAAGATCGCGGCTCAAACTCGATGTATTCTCATTGAATAAATCGATAATAATCTCTCTTAAAAGCGACGCATATAAATTATTTGCATATTCTCGTCCCTTTTGCATTATTACCGACCGTTTCTTTCTTTCCGTACATCTTTCGTTCTACGTACTTTTTACAGAATTGCGGCATACATATATCGCTCAAAAATTAGCTCTAGAGAAACGATCTCTTAACCCATATAAAATTATCTCTAACTTCACACACACACCCACGCGCGCGGGCACACACACTTCCTTCCGGAACGGAAGTTACATTACGCGGAGAATATCATTTAGATGAATTATAGACTTTTTCATCGGCATATTTACAACATGTATTAACTGCCTAGAAGATAAACAAAAATGTTTTTCTCAAATTTCATAAAGACACTTTATTCAGATATATCATAAATCGGCTCACGACATTCTATTGAATGTAACTCACTATGTAAAAAAATCAAGCATGAGTTTCTATATTTACAATAAGAATCTTTATTTATATTACGTTATCGATTACGTAATCCGATGCAGCACCTAACAAACTGGCGAACATGCCAATTTAAGAAGAAAATTTTTATTATGTACATACCACCATAGGTTTCGAAGCATTTATACTTACATTAAGAAGCCTAAAAATTGGCTGTATCATGTTCAGCCAATTTATCTGAGAAATATTGTAAAAAATCGTATTATAGACATCAAGAAGAAATAATAAGATTATATAAACATCAGTTTATTATATAATGCAGTACTCATATATATTAATCTCTATTTTTTTTATATTGCAGAAGATTGACAAATGGTACATGTCATAATAAATATGCAGAATTTTATTCACAAATAATTTGAATTAAATAGCATATAGTGATAATAGTATAATAGTAATAAAATTAGTGTAGCTAATTCACAATAATTTAATAAAGTTTTGAGTTTCTGCAAGATTGTAATATTCTTGTAATTCAGCAATTGCCATTCTTATTTTTTTCATCTAATGCTAGATATCTGATATTTATCTTATCTGATATTATATCACATTAATACACATTAATACAAATTATATTACTATAATATATATAAAATTGCTAAATATACTAAATGACGTTTACCAGTATCCATTATATATAACTATGTAAATTTATTATTTATAATATGTTACATACATTTATTAATATACAAATTTCGCAACACTTGACTGTAACACACACATCCACATTTCTCGAGGACTTTATTGTGACATATCTTGATAATTTAATATTTGTAATCGGGTAAGCTATTATTGGAAAGACCAAATATTTGAACGACAATTACATTGAAATATCTTTAAAATGCAAATGATTCGTTTATAAACATTGATTTGGCGTTGCTATAAAGAGAAAATCTACTACTGTATTTTGAAAATATGTATATTATCAGCTTGCGTGTATTGTCTCTATGATAAATTTTATTTACGATCACGTCCATCTAGCACGTCATGCCAGATTACGTAATATCAGATCACGCTATGTGAAATATCAGATGTTTAAAAAAAAAAGGTCGAGAACTCTCCGGAACAAAGCAATTGTCATTCTCATGCGATATCGTCAATGCTGCGCAAATGGAAACGTAATCTTAATAGTTTCAGAAATCTTTTATAGCAAAACGATAACGACTTTTTTATTTATTTTTTTTTTTTAATTTTCTTTATTAGCTGTGGATTTATATAACATTGTTAAGCTAAATGGCCAATATTCATTATATACACCGTCGAACAATTAAGTTTCGAGACTCGCTTCGCATTTCCGAACGTTTGATCCGTTTGTGCTGCCATTTTATGGGGTTATTCATAACTCAATACTCAACACGTGGCGCAAGTTTTAAATTATTTGGTTCAATAGTTAATGAGATACAGTCACGCATAGTTGTGTTATAAAATTTTGTTTAAAAATCGGTGTAATGAAATGAACGCTTGACAACGCGTCATCATTAAATTCTGCGTTAAATGAGTGAAGTCTCCAACAGAAACGTTATAAATGATTCAACAAGCCTAGTCCTCTGAAGCAAGCCCTTTCAAAATTTGATGCATGTTTTTCTTATGTCATCTGTATCTTCGAAACGTTACTCTTATGCATAGCTGATTCTCCGTAGACTTGTTGAATTATTCGACAGTGTATATATATCCATATTATATTTAAACTGAAATCTTTATTCTTTCATGAATAGAAACAAATATAGATCATTTATTATAATTTGTTAATACAATCTATTTTTAATTATATATTCTCTTATATAACTTATATTTAATAGAAAAGTTTTTGTTTTATTTATCTATTTTCTGACTTTATTTTTTGACACCTTGAAGTAGTTTTTGTTTCTAACTTTTACAGATATTTTGAGTAAATATATTTCGAGATATTTTACAGGTGTAAGCTAAATAATAGCTGGGTAGTCTTCTGCATGATACCTTACAATGTCTTCATTAGCAGGGACCGTCGTGCTTGTAAGCAATATCTGCAAAAACAGGATGCCTTTTATCCGACTGAAAATCCAACCGTCTATCGATCTAAAAACGCTTTTATCTTGATATAACAAACAGTTTTCTCTTGTTTTCTTTATATCGTTGTTGCGTTTCAACATTCGAATATACGCTAGATATAATCTTGATTGCGTCTTAATCGAGTCATGTATATCATGACTTCTTCTCTACGTTGTAATTTCAAGTCGCTTGATAGAATTTATTTATAAAATGGCTTCTTCCGCTATCTTAATATGCGCGCGGAAGAAAAAGAAACCGCGAGATACTATCTTGTCATAATGAAACGTATGAAAATGACTTTAAGATTACGCTTTTCCTGTTGTGATGAAAATCCATATATCTTCGTTGAGACAAAATTGAAACTTCCACCACGTGCGATGCATATATTTTACGCGACATACGCGAGTTAATGAAGGAAGAACTCCAAATGAAAATGCCGTTGCTTGAATGCGAGCAAGAATTTGTCTGTGTGGAATTTACAGATATGCTGTACGATTTACAGGTCTCACCTTCTGCCAGGGAGCGTAATTTGGCGCACCAGAGAGCCTCCGGACTC
Organism: Formica exsecta; assembly: GCF_003651465.1. NCBI lineage: Eukaryota > Metazoa > Arthropoda > Insecta > Hymenoptera > Formicidae > Formica > Formica exsecta. Next base: position 384,356 of record NW_021849727.1, on the reverse strand, counting down.
ACGTAGGACTTGCCATTGGTACCGCACACCGGTTGTCTATGGTCCTCTTCCGGTATTGATCCGCAGGGATGATCATCCGGCCCGGAACACGGACCGTGATGCTTCAAGAACAGATCTATAATAAAAAGGGATACGTAAGCCTGAATATTACGTATAATAATGAAAAATTTATATCGAAAAGCGAAAAATATAATTTTTTAAATATATAACGATTCTCGTATCGAGCAATAATTCTTTCTAAAGTTTAATGCATGAGAATTGTAGCAATTCTTATTGCTTTATCGAAGACTTTATTAAGGCTCATGTATATATATATAAACTCTTTATCTAGACTTTTTCCACATAAATTTTTTTAATTTAATTGCAATCGTGTAAGTGAAAATAAATGGATTTTACAAAATGCTTATCTGTAATGTATTTAGCAATTAACTATTACGATTGATACATTTTATGAAATATTAGTCCGGCATCATATCTCGCGATGCGAGACTTACATTTGTCGTGACGTGTGTGACATTGCAAATGATGTACGCTCTGGTACGTGTGACCGTCGTTTCCGCAAACCTCATCATCCGCGGTAAAAGCTTCGTTCATATATTCGCCATTTGGCAAAACCGTCGTATTTGTGTGTGCATCTACGCAGGAATCGTGGCTATGCGTGTCGCATTCTCCGTTGGAAATTACTTTTAGATCTGAATTATAAAAAATAAGAAGTGCGCATTCACATATCATCTTAGCTATTGCCAAGAGAAAGTTTTCTTAATAAATATTTGATGATCTTGATTAAACCACAAAAATAAAAATTCTTCTGAAATTCATTTACAATAAATTCGAGATAAATTTTCAAGTTATATAGTTAAACTGCGATTAGATTAATTTATTATAAATTTTTATTACATTTACGAATATTATTGCTATTTTAATATCTTTGCTCTTTGACAAACTTGACTTGCAAAGTTGGTGAAAGTATCCGTCGATAAAATGTATACAAATTATTTTGTTAATATGAATTACATTACGTACGTGGGTGATGGCAGAGAAACAGAAAAGGATTTGAATAAGTAACTCCATCCGATGCGCAAACCGGATTCCATTCATATCTCACTTTTGCGATGTCACAAACCGCCGCACCGTAAAGCTGGTGAACGAATTCCACGCGACAACCGCCGTCGTGAATAATTTGCAATTCTAGAGAAATAAAATACATCCTGACATGTACAGATTTAAAATCTAAGCATATATATGCGAAAAACCATAATATTTCTCAATAATAATCTATTAAATAAAATAGTTGTCACTTCTTACGATTAAAAATTTTTAATATTAATCTTAATTTTCCAATTAAAAAATTTTAATATTGGTTATCACATTCTTTCATCGTGATCCCTTACCAGGATTATATCGTTGCAGGCACTTGAGTTGCGCCGCATTCTGATATGTTAGCCCATTATTAGCGCAAACCGGATTCACCTCGTAATGTTCGGTGCCGTTTCTGTCACAATGATCGTTCTGTCGGCAGTCTGTCATCGACACGGCTGTCAAATCTGAAACGATTACGAGGACAAAGTTTCAGTAGTCGAATTCGCAGTGAGTACTTCTCGCTTGCGATAAAGCAATCAAATCAATGCGCTCGCATTAATTCTGTCGGATCCAAAATCCAGATATTCTCAAATTGTCTACAGTTAATTGGAGATACCTTTGGAAAGTTATGAAAGACTCTGCACTTATTAAATATATAGAAGCTTTAATAAATATAATATTATAAAACTTTTTATATAAAAATATATATACATAGATCAAGACACAGAGACCTGTCTGTACGAAAAGTTGAGAACGTTACCTTTCGATTGTTTATGGCGAACGCATAGAAGCGATTGCATGTTTGTATAAATTTTGTGATCCGAGCCGCAAATCGGCATGTAATGTAGATCGACGCTGCAATATTTCTCGTTTTCCAAGCACGGACCGGAATGCAACGTAGCAACTGCGAAAAATTTTAATTAAAAAAATTTTAGATGAATTTATTGTTAAAATCTTTTTTTTATTTTTACATGAAATTTTTTCTGAAATTTAAAACGTATATTCCTAAAATATAACAACCTTAACATTAGTATCTCGTTAGTATTCTTTAAAATTTAATATTAT
>NW_021849727.1:361328-381888 GCF_003651465.1 Formica exsecta | reverse complement strand
AATTTAATATTATAATAATTATATATAAATAATTTAGTATCATAATATATAAGTATTTTTTACATACTATGTCGTGTTGTCGCCAATTTTCGTGCAGAATAGAGGATTAACTTACCAGTGTCGTAGCTGTGATGATTTTTACAGTCTAGGTATAAACTATTGGCGTATGTGACGCCATTGTCACCGCATATCGGGCCACCATATATATCCGGATTATCGAAAATTGTACAATTTTGATACAGAACCACTTTATCTTTCAAGCTAAGTCCAAATCCAGCTTTGATGCACATCCCGATCCCTGTAGAAATCATAAGTTTCGTATCTTTCTCTGTTAAAATTTTTACTGAGATTTCTAATTATTATCTATATATCTGTATTTTGTGCTAAATAAAATTCGCGAATTAAAATCGAAAATATTAATATAACTTGTGAGCTCTGACCTAGAAGAAGAAAGGCGTAATGCGCAACAGAAGACGACATTGTTGCATTTCAAAATGTAGTTCTAGCTGTAAAAGACCTCGTGTACGACTGCGTCTGATCGCTTAATTTCACTGCTTTTTTTCTTCTTAGATTAATTATTGTTATGCATTCCTCTTGTCGCGATAGTCAGAGAAATTCCGTATCGGAAATACGTGTCACTAAACCAAGCAACATTAGCGAAATTAATCGTCACTATACGTCATTATTGATCTCTTGTCAATAATTTGTATTGTCGAGAGAATTTAAACGTGATCCGTCGTGGAAATCGCATATTTTGTCGCGCACGCGCGAAAGACACATTACAAATAAACGTTTTATGTAGTCCATTCTCTTATCGACCAATTAGTCAGCACTGATTCTAATAAGAATGACATGTAATGGCAAGAAGAGTTAGGTCACCTCGATAATAAACTCGTTATTTGTAATAATTTACTAATATATAATAGTGAGAAAATGAAAAATTATAATAATTATAAAAACAATTTACTTTTTCACATTTTTTTATTTTATAGGCAGAAACAAAAAGAAAGAAAAGAGTAATCTAAATTATAAATATAAATAAATAGGCATGTGTAGAATAATAAAAGGTAAGAAATATATAATGTGCTCTGACAAGAAACGCGAAAACATTATTTTTATTTCTATTGTTTAAAAATGTTATTCTATCTCCATATTGTCGAAAGAAAAATCACATCGATAAAAACGATCTCCATATTACTGACGGAGAAACAATTTTAAATCTATATTATCAATAGATGGCAGTGTTATCGATTGCGCATTAGCGTAGTCTAACCAAAATTATCTCTTCTTTTCAATGCGTAATATATACGTCCTCGTATAATTAAAATTTTAACTGAGTAGCAAATGTTTTCTAAATAAACTCAATATTTGCTGCAGAGATCGCTCGAGAAATTATTCCTCGAGCTTTATCGTGTAACATCATTTACGGCATGCCAGGCGCCATTTTCACTCGCGGCATCGGCCACGTCCTAACTTCACAGTAGGAGTATCTTTCATTTGGGTCTGTTAATGCAGCGGCAACGATAATCTTGCAGTAGTTGCAGCATCAGTGGATAATCAGTGGATAATCGCGAAACAAAATGGTATGTAGAGAAAGCGAATCGATCGATTCTTATGCGAATCGACTCACAACAATGAAACACTTGCGCGTTTGACATTTGCTCATATATGTACATTCCACTTTAACGTTGCGTCAAAGTATATCGCCTCTTTCTGAGATGATGCAAAACTTACTCGCATAATGAATTTTTTTGATCGAAAAGCATCACGTTCTTCGTTCAAAAATTCTGCAATAATTACAACGAATCTGTCAGTTATCGCAAATCTTGTAGGTTTAATGTATATATTTATTATGTTTAGAATATAAAAATACTACTATTATTTTGATAATGTGATGAATCAAATAGAAATAACAGCCAGTCAGAATCCCATATACACAATGTTGTATATTAATTTACAGTATTTTTTTTCTTTTAGCCTCTTAGATTAGATATTAAACGGAAGTTGACAGCCAGATCAGACAGAGTGAAGAGTGTGGATCTTCATCCAACCGAACCATGGATGCTGTGCTCCTTATATCAAGGCAATGTCAATATCTGGAATCACGAGACACAAACCTTGGTAAAAACGTTCGAAGTATGCGATTTACCAGTACGGACAGCCAAGTTTGTGCCACGCAAGAACTGGGTTATCACTGGTTCTGATGACATGCAAATCAGAGTGTTTAATTACAATACCTTGGAGCGCGTTCATGCATTTGAAGCACACAGTGATTATGTCAGATGTATAGCAGTTCACCCAACGCAACCATTTATTCTTACCAGCAGCGGTACGTTAAAGAATAATAATTCTCATTCTTTCATCAAGATTTATAAAGCTTATGTTTTTAAATATATTTAATTTTGCAGATGACATGTGGATCAAGTTGTGGAACTGGGAGAAATCCTGGACCTGCCAACAAGTATTTGAAGGTCATACACATTATGTTATGCAAGTTGTGTTTAATCCGAAAGACAACAACACTTTTGCCAGCGCATCCCTCGATAGAACTGTCAAAGTTTGGCAGCTTGGTTCGTCTACGGCTAATTTCACATTGGAAGGCCATGAAAAGGGCGTAAACTGCGTGGATTATTACCATGGCGGGGATAAGCCATATCTAATATCAGGAGCTGACGATAGATATGTCAAGATATGGGATTATCAAAATAAGACCTGCGTACAGACTTTGGAAGGTCACACACAGAATATTTCCGCTGTGTGTTTCCATCCAGAATTACCGATTGTTCTCACTGCCTCGGAAGACGGTACTGTCAGAATATGGCATGCTGGGACATACAGATTAGAATCGTCTCTCAACTACGGCTTCGAGAGAGTATGGACCATTGCGTGCATGCGCGGTTCGAACAATGTTGCCATCGGCTACGACGAGGGTAGTGTCATGGTGAAGGTTGGCAGAGAAGAACCGGCCGTTTCGATGGATTCACTGGGTGGAAAAATCGTATGGGCGCGTCACAGCGAAATCCAGCAAGTGAACTTGAAGGCGTTGGGCGAGGAGGCTCAAGACGGAGAGCGGTTACCATTAGCCGTCAAAGATATGGGCGCCTGTGAAATTTATCCACAAACCATACAGCATAATCCGAACGGCCGTTTTCTGGTGGTCTGCGGTGATGGGGAGTACATCATATATACATCTATGGCGTTAAGGAACAAGGCGTTCGGACAGGCGTCAGAATTCGTATGGGCGGCAGACTCGAGCCAGTACGCAGTGCGAGAAAGTAATACGACGGTGAAGGTCTTTAAAAACTTCAAGGAGAAAAAGAGCTTTAAGCCAGATTTCGGAGCAGATGGTATATCTTTCTTTTTTTACTTCTACAAATGATTTAATATTGTTTTTTCGTTTTAGTATATTATTGTCGCAATTACAGGCATCTTTGGCGGGTTTTTACTTGGTGTATCTTCTGGATCCGGTCTCTCCTTCTTCGACTGGGATATGTTGAAGTTGATCCGTCGCATAGACATACAACCGACACACGTGTATTGGGCGGAAAACGCCTCGTTGGTGGCATTAGCTACATCAGATCAATATTTTATATTAAAATATCACGCAGATGTTATCGCTAATGCTGCGGAAAACGCTGAGGACATCGAAAATGCATTCGAGGTACATTTATATTTAATTATTTTAACAAGCTTATTTTTTATTTCTAATATATATCTATAAACAAAATAATGTCTTTAGATGGTAGCAGAGATGAGCGAAGTGGTAAAGACTGGTTTATGGGTTGGCGACTGTTTTATCTATACCAACAGCGTCAATCGTGTTAATTACTTCGTCGGTGGTGAAATTGTCACGGTCTCCCATCTGGACAGACCAATGTACTTATTGGGATATGTACCGAGAGACAACAGGTTGTACCTATGCGATAAGGAACTATCTGTCGTCTCGTATTCTTTATTATTATCAGTACTCGAGTATCAGACTGCGGTCATGCGGAAAGATTTTGAGACCGCCAACAGAGTGTTGCCGACTGTCCCAAAGGAACATCGTACACGAGTAGCTCACTTCTTAGAGAAGCAAGTATGTGATTTAATACGACATTGTTTTTTATCACGAATGTGTTTGTATCGAGAATTCTTTGCATTTTTATTTTTATTACAGGGTTTTAAAGAACAAGCCCTGGCGGTATCGACAGATCCCGAGCATAGATTTGAATTAGCGCTCGCGCTTGGAAATCTCGTAACCGCGCACGCGCTCGCCAAAGAAGCGAATAGCCAGCAAAAGTGGCGGCAACTAGCTTCTCTCGCTACGCAAAAGGGAAAATTGTGTCTGGCGCAAGAATGTCTGCATCAAGCGCAAGATTTTGGTGGCTTATTGTTACTAGCAACTAGCACGGGAAATGCCAACATGATAAAGAAACTCGGCGCGGTCGCGGACGAAACGGGAAAGAACAATATCTCTTTCTTGTCGAACTTTATACTAGGCGACGTGGACAAGTGTCTCGATATCCTTATCAAAACGGATAGAATTCCGGAGGCAGCGTTCTTCGCTAGGACATATGCGCCCAGTAAAATTTCCTCCACCATCAAATTGTGGAAAGAGAAGCTGTCGACAGTGAGCGAGAAAGCTGGACAGAGCTTGGCAGATCCCGAACAGTACGAGAATCTTTTCCCAGGATACAAAGAAGCGCTGAAGGTGGAAAAGTTCTTGCGCGAAGAGAGCAAAAAGAAGATTCCAGCTTCTGCATTTCCCGCTGTTACGGTAAGATCATGCAATTATTTTATAAAATATTGGCAATATTAAAGGGTAGATCGAATATGTAGGAATATCGGAAAATTGATCGCGGAAATATCGGTGAATATGATTAAAATAACATGTGAGGGATTAAAGGAAAAACAATAAACTGTAAGCATATTAGTAGAACGCAAATCGTTTCGCTGAGACGAATCTGTTACTCGTATCAATCAATCCGGAATCTCGTGCGGTAAGTATAATTACGACAACAACATGCCGTGAAAGAGTTAAATAATATTTTTATATGTACTCGTAATCACATTATAAAATCGCGTCACGCCTGTTACCGATAATAAAGATTTTATTCCTCTGCGTGTTTGTTATCGCACTGTTATTGCTCGGCAGAATACTATACCATATAAAATCGATCTTTCGCTTGTCGATAAAACTTGCGTTTTGCCGATGTAGCGATCTATTATATCATTATATGCAACGAAATAATTATCATTATTAAATATATTAAATTAATATATTTTAAATATTTTACAAAATATACTTTAATGTATATATATTGTTTTTTTAACATAAAAAAAATAATATAAAAATATTTGATTTACTAAATTGGATGATAAATTATATAACCAATCAATTGGTATTAATTTTATAGCCTAATATCGAACGGAAGCCATTGGAGGAAATGTTGGCCGCCGAACAATCGGGCGCGTTCCAGTTTAAGGACAGCGCGAATAGCATTTCTGAAACGCAATCGACTGAAGCAACGATCGATAGATTGCAAGATCTTTCAATATCAGCAAAGGACAATTTTTTAAGTAAAACGACTATGCCCACCGTGCAGTCAGTGATACCCGAGAAAGCGACGACAAAGCCAGCGAGTAATTACAGGCCTCTCACATTGGACGATGATGAACTAGACGATGACTTAGGGATCGATGATAATATTGATACCACTGTAAGTTTTATTTGTTTTAATATTTTTATATAGATAAATATATTATTCATGTGACAGCTTTAACTCCGCTTTCTTTATGATATGTCATTTTATTTTTATTATTTTCGCCACGTTGAAGAAAATTATATATTATTAATTATACATAATTACATTTAAATTTGACCGAAGTTATTAACTTATTAAACTTTTATTGTATTTTTCGTTGATTGCATTTTATGGAATTCTCACCGAGTAGACGATTGCAAAAAGTATAATATCAAACAGTTAACTATATAATAATCTAAGTGTTTCATAATAGTATCAAACATATAAATATAAATCATAAAATCGATAAAGATAAGTCGGAAACGAAGAAGGCGCGAACAAATAAGAGTTGGAGGGCGTACTAATCAATTAGGCAATGGTTTAATGCTCCTAAATATGGACGTAACTTTAGAAGAGTATAGTATTACCAAACACAGCAAGAAAGGGGCTGCACGATACAGTATACATATCATACATATATAAATTGCATATATATGTGCAAAACACACTGAAGTCTACATTTACAAAATCTATATTTGTGTTATATATCTCGGAGGAAATCGCGCGCTCATATAACGCAATTTACGCGTCACATAAAAAAATTAAAAAAAGAAAAGTATCCGTGATGTGTGAAATGAGAAGATAGTGCCATAGCTTTTATATAAAATTATTTTCAATCATATTGATTGATTTCAATCATATTGATTGGTTTAATGCTCCTAAATATGGACGTAACTTTAGAAGAGTATAGTATTACCAAACACAGCAAGAAAGGGGCTGCACGATACAGTATACATATCATACATATATAAATTGCATATATGTGTGCAAAACACACTGAAGTGTACATTTACAAAATCTATATTTGTGTTATATATCTCGGAGGAAATCGCGCGCTCATATAACGCAATTTACGCGTCACATAAAAAAATTAAAAAAAGAAAAGTATCCGTGATGTGTGAAATGAGAAGATAGTGCCATAGCTTTTATATAAAATTATTTTCAATCATATTGATTGATTTCAATCATATTGATTGATTGATTGAATTGTATTATTAATGAAACCTAGGAATCATAATGAAAATATTCTTTCAAATTATTTTAGTTTAAAAGACAAATTTATATATTTAAATTTACGTATACAAGTTCGTATGCAAGTCAACTGTGTTAAAGAATTTTTGTTTGCATGCGTGTGCGTAATACGAAAATCAGCGACAGATCATTAAGGCTTGTCCCGGTGTAACTGATACGAACGCGGGAGAATAGAGCTACTCTCTCTCTCTCTCCCTCTCTCTCTCCCCCCTCTCCCTCTCTCTCTTTTCCTTTTTTTTTTTTTTGCGAGAGGCCTCGGAGGCTTGTTTGCTCCGAGGCAGTCACGCCGTATTTTGTTTACAGCCTTGTTGCCATAACACTCGACTCCGGAGTCGAACCGGAGCCCTTCTTCCATAAGGTTCCGACCATTACTACGTTTTGTCACGCTTTGCCTTCTGCTCTGTTTCCATTCATTCGCGATGGTGCATTTAAGAATATTTGCGCTTCGACATTTCTCATTTTTAAGATTTTGAAATTATGGAGTTTTATAAACACAAAATATACTTAATTATTTATACATATGTATCTCGATATAAATATTAACATTATTGAGAAATATTTCTAAAATTGTTAAATTATCTTGTGTTCCAGGGTATTAATCTCGACGATGATCCTTTTGATGATGAAGAAGATTAACTATCGAGACAGGAGATGAATAGCGTGTGCATGTCGCACAAGTATCTTTCATTCTCCTCCCGTCAATCATTCCCCGCAAGAAGAAAGAAAATGAGAATAATTTAGAATCAAGTATTAAAATTATAAAACATATTCTTATGCGCAAGTGCGTTTATATTATTGCATAAATTAATGAGAGTGGTACCACGTATAATTGCCAGCTACCAACGGCACGTTTAAAGATTAAATATATTGTTAATATAACAGAAAGTATAAGATGTGCTCTTGTGTCGTACTCTTTCTCTCATGTCCATTTTATTACATCCATTTACGTTTTCTCATTCCTTGACACAAACAATAAATACATTCCCGTCATCTCTAATTTATCAAAATTCGAAGTTTATGCTGTCTCAAAATGGCATTATTATAGCATATTATAGCATTATTTTCTTTTCTTTTTTAAATCGATTTTTGTTTTTATCAATGAAAATTTCATGGTATAATTTCATTGATATAATTTTCGAATTACAAGTGAGATCGAATAAAATCTTTTCGCAAATTAAGTTCTCGAAATGAATAATAAAACATACAAAACTTGAAATCGATTTTAACAAAATTTTAATAGAATTTTAATTTGGAGTTTGGTTAACAAGACACATCAAACATTGAAAAAAATATAAATTATGACAGACGATAATCTTTTTCATTTTTACAGAAAAGATTGATTTTAAATTTGAGAAAGAACGAACGCTATGTATTCACATTTCGTCAACTCTGGGATATTCGGTATATCAGCTGTTCACGTTATACGTTTTCCTCTGAATTTTTGGACAGCCAAGAGTGCGTGCGTAAAAGCCGGAGTCGAATCGATACACTCGTACGTGTCTTAATGTGCCGAGAGAGAAAAAAATAAAGAGGTGCAGTTAGCACGAGTTGTACGTGCCCGGTCCACACTCGCGCAAGAGGAAACGTGCGCACGTGTTGAGGCAAAATATACTCGTTATTAACACCAACAGGAAAAGAAGGTGCGAAGAGTCAAACTCATCTGAATAACCGAGACAAACAGCGCGGATTGCTTTATTTTTTTTTTTTTTACGAGAAAAGAAAAATGTGCTATATAGGACAATATTTTTTTCTCTTTTCTCTCTCTTTCTCTTTCTCCTGATATATATCGCATCTTTCTTGTTCAGTCGTGCAATTAAATGCAATATCAGTCTATATGTAATGCTTAAATGCGTGTATTTTTACTTGTGTGTAAAATGTTGAGAACTTTTAAATATAATATTTATTAGAAATTTAAATTAAATATGTTGTGTGTAAAACAAAGTTAATGCTTAACGTTCATATGCTTCTTCTGATATAGTTTCTAAATGAAATTATAGTTTATAAATGATATTATTTTAAAATATGATTTGTGTTATTTTAATAACGACAGTATCGATTATATGCGAAAAACAAATAATGATTCTCCTTTTTCAATGAGTATATTAGAGTGCATTAGCATTGCAAAGGTGCGTCTACACTGAAACTTTGCATTCGCATGCAGATCCGCGAGAACGACGCTGAGGTCGGCGTTCTCGAATTCGACGCTCGCTTTCGCGAAACGCACGCACGAATAAACTAAGCCAAGCATTTGTCGCATTGCATGCGCGCCCGATGCAACTCGGGTTTCCGACTGATGTGAAAGGACGATGAAAAAAAACCGGTGTGCGCCAGGATGAATCATCGCGGCTCGTTTAACGTCACGTCGATACGCGCAAATCATTACGAATGCACCCGTTCAGTATTTCACGGCGATATACGCTCTTTCGTCGAACGGGCATCGCCCATACAATTCCAACATAAATTTTGTTAATCCTGTGATAATCGCACATTTGCCTTCTTAAATATATTGTGTATCTATGTTGTATGTACATAGAATTTAGATTAAGAGATTTTTATGGCACATTACTTGCTATTAAAAGAAGCATCGTATATATTATAATTATTCGATATTTGCAATAAAGAGATGATTAAAAAATCTATCAAATATCTTAATATTTGAAGTATATATATATATATACATATGTATAAATTAAACAAAGAGAAACACAATTTGTATGCATGTTTATCGTATCATATGTTATTTGTTATTGTTTACTCGCATACGAATTTATTTATTTCAATGAACAATCTATACACTATGTGTTATAACATTGTTATGTCATTTAAAGTACCTCGCACTGTGTTTACGACTCAGTTTATTCATGGCTATAACATCTCCATAATTTTGAATAAAATCGCCAAGTTATTAAATAAGAATAATTCTCGGACGTTTTTCTCATTCCGCCTGATAAATCGCGGAACGAAAATATACAACCGCTTGTATTCACATTAGAAAACAGAGGAAATGTAAGCTTCCGATATAAAGAGACAGATATAGAGCAGGCAAGAGATCTGCGATCGCCTTCTCTGCCCACGCGTAGATTTACGTCGTCGGTGGGCAAGCGGAAAAAAAAGGAGCAGGTAGAGAGATAAAGAAAAAGAGAGAAAGGAAGAGCACGAAGAGAACTTGGAGATGAAGAAGCAGAAAAAGAAAAAGATATATGCTTGCCGCGTACTCGAAAATAGAAACAGCCGCGTTGACACTTCGCTACAAATTGTCCGCGTCATGATGCCACTTCTCTCGCTTTAAAAGCCACGCATCTTGCATTCACGCACGGAAAAAAAGTCACCAATGATATTGGACGATCGATAAATGTCTTTTTTTTTTTGCATGCTTTCGCATCCGCCCATCTGTTCTGAAAATGTACCAATTTATCTCCTTTTCTCTCTTGCTTTCTCATTTGTATTCCTTTTTAAGAATAATTTATTCTCATAGTGTTGCAACTTTAAATTATATTACATGTAAGCGATTATTTATAAAAACTGACATCCGCATGAGTTGTACTAACAATATAGTTCAATCTTTTTTATTCCGACCTTGTTTTCGAGTTTCGTTTAATTTTATTTTTACACGTGACCTTATTTTAACGTATATAAAAATATGTATAAGGTTTTATTTCTGCCACCTCTTATAGTTAATCATATATGTACATTTTCTTGATTCTACTTGATTGAACTATTATATCGCCTATCTATTATTCTTAATAATAATAATAAATAATTATATTAGAATTCTATTCATTCCGATTCGATACATTTCATTTATCTGTTTACTGTTTTGAATTTATAATTTCAATGCCAGAACCCTGATATTCACTGGCGGAATCCGCAAAAAAGATCTCCATTAATTCTCTGGCAAATACTGTTAATAATGCAGTTCGCGTACAGTAATACATGCGTCTTGTAACCGTTCTTTAAACTTTTAAAATCTTCGAGAAATCATCCGAGTTATTTGAAAAATATATTTCGCGAAGAAATAAATAATTCAGTTCATTTAGATTAATAATACGTGTCCTTTAATACTCTTGAAAATTCATATGTGTGAATTAATAAAATATATTTTGCAAAGAGGTAAGTAATACAATTTACACACACTAGTCATAATATGTGTCTTTAAAACGCTCGAAGATTCGCCCAATAATAAGATAATAGGAAATTAATGTCGCAAAGAGGAAAGTAATGCGATTCGAAAACAGTTATGTGTCTTAATACGTTAGAAAATTCATTTCTGAGTTATTAGGAAAATATATTTCGCAAAGAGGTATGCTAGTAGTAACGCTGTTGACGAGCAATATTAATACACCCGAAAATTCCTTTGAGTTATTAGGAAAACATATTTTGCGAAGAGGTAGCGCGATAATGTGTCTTAAAGTGCTCGAAAATTCGTTTCTAAATTACCAGGAGTTAACAGGAGAATATATTTCGCGAAGAGGTATGCGCTACTTGGTGCAAAAGGTGGTGGAAACTGGATCCGTGGGATGGCGTGACCGATGGCTAATATATACATAAAATACTCCGTGCTGATTGGTTGGATCGTGGGTCAATAGAATACACCCTTTTTGTAATGGCCGCACGATCCAACCAATCAGCGTGGAGTACTTTACATATATATTAACCATCGGTCACGTCCTTCCATAAATCCCCACCACCTCTTGCGCGAATCTCTTCGCATACCTCTTCGCGTAATATATTCTCCTGTTAATTCAGAAACGAATTTTCGGAACGCTTTAAGACACATTATCACTCGGCATTACCGCGCGACCTCTTGGCGAAATATATTCTCCTAGTAACTCATACACGATTTTTCGTGGATATTAAAAAACAATATTACTCGTGAACTGCGTTACTAGTAGCATACCTCTTTGCGAAATATATTCTCCTAGTAAGTCAGAAATGAATTTCCGAGTGTATTAAGATACATTACTCCTCGTGAACTGCATTATCTATCTACAATGTAGATAGACTGTTAATTCAGGTACATAATTCCGTGTAATAAATTTTGAATATTCACAGAATAAATAACGAGAGTGATATACAATTAACTTGAGTTTAGATGACAACATTAGTAATTGAGATAAATCGACGAGCGAGGAACCAACGTATTTCAACGCTCATTCCGTCCGACATTTTAAATTTATGGCCCTTAGTTTCTATGCGTAAGAACTACTATAAATCGGTCGGGCGATGCTTAACATACTCTTAGTTCGTCCACTTGATTTTTTACGATGCACAATCAAATCCATATATTATGGCGTAGTACCTAATTTCTGTGCTATAATCGAATGAGGACGAAGCAAAATATCTCTGTATGTGTGCACACGTGTGCCAAAAATAGAGGGATTTTCTTATTCTTTTTTCTGGAACACAATTTCTCGGAAAATAGCAAATTAATTTCGATGTGAAATTATCTCGGGGAACATTTATCACCCAAAATAAAACTCGATTGATGCAGAGGATTTCTTGACACTAACCGCATTCATTATTAATACCTCGGTTTGTCAAAATCAGAGGAAACCAGAAGAAGTTAATGATTATCGCCTAAATGTGATTCATTTTATTTGTCCAATATGAAAACTGCATCTGATATAAACATGTAAAGATAATATACATATAAACCAAGAAATAGATAAAATAACTCAAAAGTATTTAAAAAACAATTTAAAGTTATCTAAGAAATAAAAATTTAATTAATTTAAAAAATTAATACTGATTTACTTTACAAAATCATGAATTATCAATACATTTTATTTATTTATTTAATCAAAAGAAAATTTACTTCTTCTCTTTTACATACATTTTATATACATTTTTACATGATTTATGAGCGTAAAAGGTGTGGCGTGTCATTTTAAGCGAGTATAAGATCGACTCGACTGAAGTGCGAAGAGGAATCTCCTTCTCTCTCCGTCTCTCTGTTTCAAGGAAAAGCTAGAAAGAGAGAGAAAGAGAAAGAGAGCTTGCAGACCATCGTCACAAAAGACGCACGTGCGTGAAACATCCCGTGAAGATGCTAATAGTCGCCTAAACGGTCGGTACGGCCGCTATATGTCATCGCTACCCACCACTTACACGCATCGCCACGCACGATGGCACGATGTGCACGTGCGTGTGAATCCCGCGCATTCTCCGCGTTTCTGGCATGCGAAGGCTTGCGATCTGCCTGTAACGTTTAAACTTTTTTTCTCAAAATCCGTCCCGACAAATCGCGCGAATTTAAACAATAAATCACAGCCCGAAATTATAAGAATATATGTGGTTTTATCGATGATAAAATAAAATGAGTAAAACAGTTTTACGCTCGCGCAGATTACTTTGTTAAACCTAGTAATTAAAAAAGATATCGATATCTAAACAATATATCTTTATATTAGATCAATAACACTCGCTGAAGGAATAAAACACTTGATAGATGCAAAATAATTTCGAGATATATGCGAAACATTTTATCCGTTAAATATTTAATTAAAAATACTCAAGGCTCGAAAATATATTTGTTAATATGTTAATTGTTCTAGAGATCATTCTCATCGCTTGTATATATTCATCTTACGAGCGTAAGGAACGATCGCGACTCAAAGTTACGTACAGCTGTTGCGCGTCATTCAACACGGTACGTGCTTTCTATACGGCGCCCGTTCGGAGATTTTCGGCGTGTCTCCAATTCGTCCTAAATCCGTTATCTTACGGCCACTGAATGGAGAAATAGTGTATTTCTTGCAGAACTCGATACAAAAGTTTGCTGAAAATATATTTTACTTAATCTCCGATTTATAAAAGCGATATAAATTACATTATTTTATTACAAATTAAATTTAGTTAAGCTATTTTTTTTTAAGACTTAAAAATAATGTAACACGTGTATACATGTAACCAGTTCACTTATGATAATTAATTATTAATTTTTTATTGTCCGTTTTAATCGCTCTTTGTAACACATATGTGGTTCATTCTATACCGATGATTGAGTTGAGTTCGCTATCGTGTCTGTTTGATAAAACAGATCTGATGTTTATGTTGAATGTGTCAAACTGCGTCATGTAAAGCGTACGTTTCTAAGAGCCGAAAGAAATTCGAGGAATCTAGATGAGAGTTCGAAGAAGCATAAAGTGATATCTCTCAGATTTCATTTCCCTCGAGAGAGCGTCTCTATTATAGAAATAACATTATATGCGTATTTATTTAATTAAACAAATAAAATAGCTGTCACAATCACATGATACACTCGGCATTATTTCAATATTTTATAAGACATACAATTATACTGATTTTTTTATATTCAAGGCGTGTGTAATATATCCGGATATTTCAGGAAAACTGAAGTCTCGAAGAAATTGATAAAGTATCATTAAATAAGAGATGACGCAAAATGATAAAAATTTGAAGAATTGTATTTTTAAAAACTACAACTTTATTATTTTATTTCTTTCACTCACATGATGAGCAAAACTATGATTTTAAAGTGGGCGATATAAGTTAACGAGAGAAGGTACAAAGATAAAAATAAAAATTGATTTTCTTTGTACGTTTCCAAATAAATCAAATCTATATATATTTCAATACTTATTCAATTGAAAAAGTGCAAATATTATATGCAGAAATGTTTTGTATTTGCGTACGTCAGACTTTGCATTGTGCAATTTTCGTGATTTACCTTTTAGTTACTGATGTTTATATTAAAGAAGCGCGCGGATTGGCTGCACACCGCACTGTTTCGCACGTTTCTCGCAATTATATATCCGGCAACTGGCAAAATTTATTTGCAGCCTCTAAGAGAGAAAAGCTCTGACGATGTCATCGACGTGCTCCTTTTCGTACGGTGTATTTCCCAGGTCAGAAAATAAGATGCACGTGCTATTCCCGCTTCGATGCACGCGCGGTGTTGACGCGCGGCCGGAGTCCGGCAGCGGTCGCTCGTACTGTTCCAGATTTTACGGAGAATATTAAAGCCCACGGTGCACGGCTTGTTTGTAAAACATCGCGTTCGCAAACATTCGCCGGCCATTGGGGTTCAGCATTTTCTCTCTCTCTCTTTCTCTCTCATCGATATATACTTTTCTCTTCGGCATCCTGTGCAGAGAGAAATTTTAAGATACAGCGACTATGCCGCGTAGAAACTATTCTCAACCGACCATTTACCGCGAACGAGTTTCTTTTTCGATCATCATTTCGATAATATTTCATATAATGGGCAACATTAAATAAAAATTAAATTTTTTTTTAAGAAAGGAACACAAAATTTTATAACTTTACATCACACATCATTAGACAGATGTTTCACAAAATATACATATTAAATTTTATAAATCTTTACAATCTCTTATAAACAGAACTTTTGGCATATTGTTATATACTTATATATATACTATACTTTAAAAATAAAATTATTTTTGATTTATAAAATATCCAATTTGAAAATATAATTTCTGAAATAAGTTAATAATAAAATTAACTTGTAAATAAACCGATTTTCTAAAAGAAAATTGTGTTTTTTTGTCGATGATAAATAATTAAGATTTATTCTCTAATTATCTCTTATATAATCACTGTTACACTTTTTTTATATGTTAATTTTTGTCGAACTGTATACAGCTGCCACAATATGCACATATACATTTCAGTGTATAATAAATTCGAACGGGAGATGTTACATTTAATAGAAATTATAACTTTAGTTAATCTATACATATAAGATTAATTAATTCGCAAGATAATTTTTTAAAGTTATTAACACATCTATACTAATCATATATTTACATTGCGATTGTCAGGAAACGATTCCATTCTAATCTCTATAGTTGACATAAAACATATTTGTACGATTAAACATATATAGCTTTATTAAATTCTATGTATGTATATATAAGAGGAAACTCTCTACAACAAGATAGTTCTCTCTGTACTTTGTGTCGCTCTTTTTTATAATAGAGTTCAATTAATTAAAAGCTATCGCAAATATTCATGTCGCAATAGAAGAGATATCATTCGATCATATCTCGTACAGAACGCGAAAAATAGCATGAAAACGAATGAAAATTTCATGCACATTATTCTACGAATAATATATTTTACATTATTAATAATTTTATTAAGCACTTCTTTATTTATTTATTTAGCAGAATATAGGGAGAACTCATTACAACAAGAAGAGAAAAAATAAAATAAACTAAAATAAGATAAAATAATATAAAATAGAATAACTTATAAAATAAAGTAAGATGCAATAAAATTAAAAATACAATTAAAATTTAAATATTAATAATTTTACATTGATCCGGAAAAAAAGTGCTTCCGATAAATTCATATTACTACGCGTTTTTCCATTCTATCCCGATCGAAATGATATCTCATTCTCGTTATGCGCAAACTCTCTTGTTAGCCACTCACCCAAAATTTTTCATCAAGATATTAAATACTGTGGAAGCAATCCTAAAACGATGTACAAGGATTGAGGTATTTTCAAGTATGTTACCGTCAAAAAACTAGACAAAGTTAAGGGATCGTTTCGCAATCGTTTTGTTTGCGTCGCGCGATGTATCTCCGACACTCGGAACCAGATAACAGATGCAACCGCGATGGTTGTATCATTCTCGTGAAAGGATTCAGTCGTTACAGGATACCGCATCGTATCATTTCATACGATAAGCGCGATTATATTCGCGTACATTGCGTATTGCTTACGTATCAACAGCGAACACGCTTACGCAGTAAGAGACGCAACATGACGAGTTCGTTTAACATCGAATTAACACAACAACGATTTTACACGAGTTTTACGATGTTTATTGCCTATTTGCTCGTGCGGTTAGATTCTTCGCAAATAATATTATTAAATACCTATTCAATAATATTATTAAATAATTATCGGATATTATTCGATAATATTTGTTAAATTTAATCTGCGGATATATTATTTGCGTTAACCAGATTTATTCAAGTATATCGCTCACCGTTCGGCAAATCCGTCTCATTGCAAATTGCGCAAAATCGTCGTCCTTCGATCCTCGAATCATCACTGTAATTTGATCGATTTAATCGACGGTTCTTCGAGTTCGCGAATTCACATAAAGCACTTGGAACGCGTTTGAAACTCCATAGGCGCGAATCCCGTCGTGGAAACGCCCGACGACACGGCGGAGCTCATCATGCCGGACGGGACGCCAACAGTGCCGACACTGCTAGTCGACACGACGTTACTCCCGGGTTCCTCCTTTACGTTTACCACTGCAATAATTAGCAAACGATATACGAGATACTCTGGGGCTGTTCACCAGATGTTTCTTCCATTACAAGATGTTTCTTCAGTCAATTTGAACATAAAAATTTCCGATCAAAAAAATTGTTAAGAAAATTGTATGTATATCGCAAGCAATATTTAAAATAATAAATTCAACAAAACGAATAATTGCAAGTTATATATCCGCAATCCATTAAAAATAGTCTTGTATTGTATATAAATTCGTGGCTCTTTAAACTCGTAATGATGGCAGGCAGATATATATACAAAATATAAACAATTTTTATTAAAATTACTTACTATCGGGCCAATAGCATCTCCCGGGCATCGTATCCGTGGTCATCGCGGACTCGTGCCTCCTGCTGCACGCGGCGAAACTGTTTCCGAAAGAGCTGCCGCCCATGGAACTGGGCGATCCGGTCGTTCCACCTGGAACATCCAGGTAATTGCCTTGAAACGCTTTGTCTGGTCGATCGGCGTTACCCCGCTCGACAAAAGAGGGCACAAAATGCGAGAATAATGACTCACTTAACGAGGTACCCAGTTGACTGTAGCCGTTCATAGCCGGGATTTGCATCGACTGCATCGGCTGCAATTGCGATTGCAGCTGTAATTGAGAAAATTAATGATTCCACCCGAACTTGATATAATAATTAAATATTCTCTCCAAAAGAATTAGAGATACATCTTATTCGATATTAAATTGTTATTTCTATATGGTATGAAAACTCACCGACTGACAATGGTTGTATGATAGCTGCGATTGTTGAAGACTCCATGGGCTTTAACAAAAGAGAAGAGTCCTGTATTTTCTCACATTTAAGATATACACGAAGATGTATTATTAATAATTCAACAAGAAAGAATTTTTAAAAAACTCTTTCAGAAAGGAAGAGAATATTAATGTATAAATATTATTAATAACTAAGAAACAAATATTATTAACTCTCTTCGTTCTAAAATTTTTAGTTTAATTTTCTGCAAACTTTTGAAAAGTATATGTATTAATGCTAATACAAATACGTTATATTCATACGTGATATTTGAAAATACCTCGTATCGTATCGCGTATAAGGAGGAGGGGCGTACGAAGGGGGTGAGTGGCCAAAAATATTCCTAGGTCCCAAATGTACATGAGTTGTCGAGAATGGATCGCCGAAGAATTGTTTATGATATGGAGGGGGGGCATTTCTATAAGGACGTTTCATTCGTCTTCGCCTTCGATAATTGCCGTTCTCGAACATATCTTCATACTGCGGATCTACACGATAATTCGAAAAAACACATTTAGATAATAAATATTTACGAAACATGCGAACAGTTTAATGCTACAAATGTATATATATAATCATTTATATGTACGGTAATAATCTCGTAAAATAAAATGAGTGCATTACATTTCTATGAAATATTATTGATTATGAATGGACTTATCTTTAATTTCCATCTTTTTATAAGAAGAATAAATGTATAAAAATTGGAAAGTAGAGTCCGAGTGCGAAAATTAAAAATTAGCTATTAAAAATTCGTTAAATAAATTCTTAATAATCCTATCTCTTGTAAAAATAAAATTAATCAAATCTATAATATAATAAATATATAGCGGGCAATATCAATTTACCGAGGGTCCAAAAGTTGCCCTTCCTCTCGCCGCCACCCTCTCGGGGTACCTTGACAAAGCATTCGTTCAATGACAGATTGTGTCTGATAGAGTTTTGCCATCCCTTCTTGTTCTTCTCGAAGTACGGAAATTTGGCGGTGATGTAAGCGTAGATTTCGCTGAGAGTCGCTCTTTTTTGCGGACTGTGCTGAATCGCCATGGCAATCAGGGCGACGTAGCTAAAGGGCGGTTTACTGTTGACGGCGACGGCGCCGGAGGTGCCGCCGTTAGGGTTGCTCGCACCGGATGCGGTGACGGTCGCGCCACTATCCGCGGTAGCCGTGGTGGGCGTGGAGGGTGCGGATGGCGTGGAAGGATTGCTATTGGTGGTGCTGTGAAGGGCGCCTATGGGCGACGAGCCCTTGTCATCTAGGTGATGGTGCGTCGAACCGGCTGTGCCGGTCGTCGCGGAGTGCATAGACACCACGGGGTTGGGGCTGTGGAGGCTAGGATGGGAATGATGATGATGATGATGATGATGGCTCAGAGGAGAGACGTGATGCGACGTCAGACCGCGGCCTAGGCTGCCGGTCATCGTGGTAGCGTCCAAATCCTTTGAGGTGCCGCCGATGCAGCTGCTCTGCAGCTCGAAACCGCTCACTGAAACAAAGAGGATTCAACATTATTGCAAATGCCTGACACAATAATTTATCCTTCTATTTTTCTAATGATAAAGCGTTGACGTTAAATACAAGCAAATTTTTTGAAATTCCTCTCATTCGCAGAATTTGTATGATTCTTTTTTTTTAAATATCCGCGCGTATAATAATAATTTTATACTGATGAAAGAAATATTTATGCGATAGGTGCGGTAACGAAATTACAGAAAACCGAGACGCGCAGTTACGAATTCCGAGACGACGATCGGACGTGACGATTACTCCGAGAACTTGGACAATGGGCAGCGCGCTCGTTGTCTCTTTCTTTCCATCATCGATCGGCTGATCCGCACGCACGTGAATGCGTAACGCAATTCTCAGAAATCTCGTCCGGGCAAAACAATTGACCCATTTAAGAGGAACTTGTACCTCGGGACACCCGAGGCCCACACAGGTTTTATGTTTAGAGCCGGGAGTCGATATACGAAGCGATAAACCACGAGCAAGCGAGTGAAAAAGAGAGAGAGAGAAGAAGAAGAAGAGAGACAAAAAGAACACTCGGGCGATATTCTCAAATTGGTTCTTTGCAGGCACAAATTTAGATGTTTGACTAATTTAGAAAGAATTTTTGTGGACTTTTACAAGCGCGTATAGCTTGAGAAAAGGCACACTGTAGAAAAAGTAATGTGAAAAATTGATCGAGACAATAATAATATTTCTTTCTACAATTTTAGAAATTTATTTGCTCGATAATATAAATTATATTTTATCAATGTATTATCTGTATTAAGATGCACTCGCGCGAAGAATAAAAAAAAAAGTTTTAAAAATATTTTACAGATATAAAATACAATTTAAAACTAGTAATTTATCCATGTTATGTAAAAATCCGATAATACGTCGCAGCAATATTGAATTTTCTTTCACGGTGCGCAAAGCTTGCAAACGCAACTTCCATTAAAACAGTACGATAATCTGTTTTTTTTGCGATGCGATAAAATCGCAAAACGCCGGAGAGAACGAGAGAGAAAGAGCGAGAGTTGCACGTACTCGGAAGTACGCGGGTGCTGCATACGGCGCGGGAGAGGAGGGGAAAGGGAGAATGAGAGACCGGCATCGAGTGCATCGGTGCCCCGCGGCACGTGTAACTGGAACTGGATGTAACTGGACACCAATAACTTACGTGCACGCCGCGGGCGAAATAGGGAAA
>NW_021849727.1:359145-361020 GCF_003651465.1 Formica exsecta | reverse complement strand
GGAAAGAGAAAGAAAAAAAAGAAGCGCCCGCGGGACGTAATATAAAAGCGAACGAACCCAGGACGAAGCAAAATGTGGAAGAAGCGAAAGGACGAAAGTCAGTTCCGATTGGTCGGCCGAAAGAAATTTATTCACCTCCGCAAACAAAATAACCGTGATATATTTTATTATTAGATATTTACAAAATATCACGATATTATTAAATAATAATATAAGAAAAAGATTAAAATTAAAATCATTATTAAAAAACTCAAATATTTTTTAATCTATTTTTAAAAAGTAGAAACTTATCAGTTTACATAATAATTTTTTTATGTATTATAAATATTACATAACTAATACATATACATATATGTATATTAGGTAGTATATAATATTTAAATATAACGTAAATTTTTATTAATTTCTTTTGTTTAATCTTTATACAAAATGCATACGTTAATTTATCTCCTTTATCTCATCAAGTTTTTTTATTAAGAATATAGAGAAGAATAGATTATGGAGTCGCACGTTGAGCAAATCTGCAGTTTTATATCATGTAATTACATTGTACTATTAGTCGTTAACCGCAAATGTTAACGGCCGCACAAATTGCTTCGAACACCCGTGTAAAACGCGTGGAAGAAATTCTCAAAGCGTAAAATGGCTAAGGGAGAAAGCTGGGAAATGAAGATCATATATCTTAGATTCTCTTAGAACATTTCGCAGTAACGCTGAAGAAGTCTGTGACATAAGAACTACTTTTCAAATGATTTCTTACGATAACATTTATGAGCAACAAAATGAATTGTGGAGTATATAAACGCACATGTTCTCACTTCATTTTATAATAAATATGACAAAAAACTATATTATATATTTATATAATTGTGTGTATACATATATGTTATAAAATAATACAATGTAGTTTTTTTCTTTATTATTTTTCTAATTAAGTGTAAAATATTTTTTAAAATATTTACTTTTCCCTTAAGAAGATTTTATTTTGCAAGTATACGCGATTCGAATTAATTATACGCGAATGTAAGACGGATGGAAAATTTGAAAGCAAATCTGCGTTAAAAAAAAAAAAAACTTAAGATGCTAATAACTTCTCAGTAATATATTATGATATAACGATCGATATCGTAGTGTGTGCGAACGTCATGTATTTCGATCCGTTACACGGGATATTACATGTCTACAACATCGCCGGTAGGTTCGATGATACTGTTGCCGGTAACGGATCCGCGAAAACGCGGACACGTGCTCCGGGCTAGAGATGGATTCGCCAAACAAGACGTCCGCGCGACACAGACAGTGGGCATAAAATTTCCCGGTATCGCGCCAGCAGGCCTTGTCCTGGCAAAGAGACGTGTTGTGGAAACAAGGGATACACACCGTGACGTGCCGTGCTCACGCATCGATCGCACGGTGATCTCACGAACGTCATGCACGAGCTTCACACTTCTCGAATGACGCACAGATCCTTTTTTTTTTTTTTTTTTTTTTTTTTTTTTTTTTTTTACCAGTCACGAGTTCAGCAAAAAGTTATTTCATCAACAAAAATCAAAGTGCAAGAATGAGATAAATTGCATATGTATTATGGTATTCTAGTATCTATATGTATATCTGTATATCTATGTATGTATAGAGTATCTATATATAGTGTAGAGAGATATATCTAAATATATTTACAGCAAATTTTTTTTACAAATTATGGACTTAATTGTTCTTGCATTAAAAATATGAGTGATAAGATTGATATCAAAGTTTTCAAAATTGAAAATTCGATAAGATATTCGTCCATAAATAATATTTTACTCATATATTAAGTTCCTGGAAAATTTAATAAAAATTTGATACATTACAGATATAATAAAAGAAAGAGGGAAA
>NW_021849727.1:348431-358768 GCF_003651465.1 Formica exsecta | reverse complement strand
AATGCGTCATATTACTAAAATTATTTTTAAAATAAAATAATGTAATTTTTTTTATTTTTAATTAAATGTAATTTCTTTTATTTTTAATCGCAAAAACACCTTTTATTGTTTCAAAATTAATAGCTTCTCCTGAGATTTTCACTTTTTTACACTTATAACGTTTTCTCCATCGAATCTCTAATTAATATCGTGTAATTAATATAGTGTCAGATCTCTTAATATATCTAATAATATTAAAACATAAAATAATATTTTCCGGTTTTATCTCCGGGTTATCTCGATTCAGATTTTTTCATATTTCCGGAAATATGATTTTTCCATCGCGAAATATGCACGTTATTCTCTATCGCGCCGTAAAATTGCTCGGAGGACCGACTCGAGGATAAAAAGAGAAAAAAAATGGGTTTTAATGTAGCGACGTAAATCTCTCTTTCTATACAGCCATAGCTGCCACCGGGGTGTACGATTTCCTGCAGCAACGAAAGCCAGAATCATCCTCGTATACACGAAGAGAGGCGGTGTTTTGAAAACAAGAATATGCTACCGCGCTCGGTTATTGTCATAACATCGATCCGCAATGTTCTGATGACCGCGACAAACTGTATTACATATATACGAGAGCCCCAATCACAAAAGAGAAATACACAATCTCTGGATAATAACCAGTCGCTCGATTGAGTTCAAAAAAGTGTAGGCGACTTTAAGCACGAGAATTCTGATATTAATGATAATATAAAGTAAAATGGAATGCTGATTGACGGTACTATAATCTTATATACGTACTTTTAAATCCCATGTTAACATCGTTACAAATCGCCCTGATGTAAAGAGTAGAGACATGTTGAAATGAATAAACCGGAAAAATTTAATATCTTTCCGCAAAATTTTGCCAAAGTGGATATTTGATTTTCGAAATTATAATCTTGTGTAAAGGAAATTAAAGAGGTGTAATGATGAGAGAAAAGATACGGTTAAAAATATACGCCTAGTGGCACTGTGGAATTAACAAACAAGCATGGTACAAACGGTGTATGTTTCAACCGGAAGTTAAACGAGCGAAGACTACTGCCTCACATGATAACCCGGTGACATGAAAAAAACGGAAATGACGGACGAAATATAATGCGTAGAAGGTATATCGATTAGACTCCGAGGCAAAGCCGATCTCCGGGGCGAAGGTCATCTTCGTCTTCGTCGTCGCAGAAAACCGTGGCATTCGCATTCCTGAAATGCTGCTGCTGGGTTGAACGAGAAATCGGCATCCGGCGCCGATAAGCGAAATACAATACGTCGTGACATCACGCGCGTCGCTCGGTGAATTGCGATAGAACCGTGACGGAACAACGACAACGAGATACAGCCATCTCGTCTTCGGAAACGGATAACTATCCTCTTCCGCTGCTTTTGAGAGAACCCGCTGTCATCGTCGACTATTTGCAAATATGTATATACAGGATCAAAGACGCCAAAATTTCGACGCAAAATGTGACAAGTTCCAAATTATTAATAATTCAGCAATATTTAAAAAGTCAGTATTAAAATGATTAATTGTTTGACTTCTTACCCGCAAATTTTACCATAAATTTGGAATATCGTGATCCATTTTCCTCGACAAAACTTAATTAAAGCGAGAAATCTTTATCGCGCGAGTCGATTTAGATCGAGGCTTTTCGTCGATCTCGTTGTAATCGTAGATGTATATTCCAAGAACCGTGAATCCTCTCTCTCTCTCTCTCTCTCTCTCTCATTCCGTGTTGCGTAAAATTGCAAAGTCGGCGGAACATCGGCGAAGGATATCGAGGAAAGCAGCAATTGCATTTTCGTACTCCAAATAAATATGACTCCGAAGGCCAAATTTGCGTAATTGTTTATTACATCACCTGGCCTTCTCGAGCCGCTGACCGCTACATTCCATTTCAAATTGCGAAACATTAATTGCGATATTTCTGCTTTTGATTCACTTTTTTCGAGCGAAATCTTTAATAATAAAAAAAATCTAATCTCATACCTGCCTAACATAATCAACACACATCAAGATTATTTTATATTATGTAACGTTAAATAAAAAATAATTTTCCTCAATAAATATTTATGAAAGATATTTATATTTAAGATATTTTAGAATTTTTCTGTTTTATTCGCGAAACATTATAATAAATACCATCAATTAAAAATTACACCTATCAAAAAAAATCATAAATTATATCCAAAAATTCTTTTTTTTTTTTTTTCTATTTCATCTTTGTTCTCTCTAACATTTGGAATCATTCTACTGTATATATCTGTTTGATAAAGAGAGAGAAAGAGAGATTAGAATTTAAATAAAATATTTTTCTCTGTCCTCTTCCGAACATCTCATATATATATATATACAACGCGCACGATTTCATCTTCAGGATCAGGATTATTCGCGGGAGACAGGAGCAGATGTGTACCAACGGGTGTCGCGTAGCAAATCTCCAGTTGCAGTCAGGTGTGTTGGCGAACGTTTAGTGACGTTATCGCGATCTTGGTGCCTGCTTGCTCATGCACCTTAGCTCTCCCCTTCCCACCCCTTTTTCTCTATCTGGCGTGTACATACGTACATAGCTCCTGGCGTGTATTACATAGAGCACGCGTTACGTTTCCGCATGTGTGTACGTAACATACGCGAGAGCACATTTCTCGCTACTGATAACGGATCATTCTTTCGAAACGCTATCGCTGCAAAGTATAAATATTTTGTAAATTGCCTGTCGATTAATTAATTCCGGACTCTTTCACGACTACCTTTATCGAGAATAATGTTTGAATTTCTTTTCTTGACTTGGTTTTGCAAATGATTTGGAAATTTTTGAAAATTTTTTCCACAGACTCTTCTATTTTGAAATCTGAATTTTTTGTTCGTTATAGACTATAATAATTAAGCGAATTAATTTTTACGATATTGTCAATTTTATATATCATATATTGTTTTATTTATAAAATATTTTTTGCTTTTATCAATCATTGCTACGTATCATTTATTCCCGCGCAATTAATCTTGCTAACCGACCTCAATTAGGCGATGCACGCGCGCATCCCGGATATCATGCGTAATAGGATTTTGCGTACGGCTAATTCGACGGGATCAAGTGGCGAGGACTCGAAAGAGGAAAGTACACGTGACCGCGTATCGATGTACAATTAGAATAGGAAATGTACTGAAAATGTAATACGCTCATTAACATGAGAACCGTTACAAAACATATGTACGTGTGTGCCTGTATGTTCGCTCGTCTTTACTTTCCGCTTTATGAAAAAAACTATATATAAAAAAACACAAAATCATCATCCATTAACAATTTTGACAGAATTAATAGAAGCACATTTATATTATATATTATATAGATATGATATATAGAAGTTTTGTTATCCCCCAAAAAGATAAGTTAGTTTTAATTTTTTAATCTAATTGCATATTTTTTATCTCTCTCTTTTTCGCAGTAATTCGTACAAATGATCAATGAGAAGAAAAGTGAGGCACGGGGACGGGGAGAAGAAAGATATACGAGACGCGTGACTAGGGTGAGGTTTAAACGGGCTCGAAAGCCTCGCGGCGACTCTCGGCTCGCGATAGAAATTCGATACTCCATCGTCGGCAACTACCTCGTCGTCTCTTTTCATCTTTCTATCTCTCTGTCTTTCGTTCTTCTCTGTCTTTCTATACGCGCCTTTTAAAACATCATGCTCGAAAAGAATAATCACTTATTCGCGTCGCCGTTTTCTCTCTGCTATCTTTCTCTTACTCCTTTCTTTCATCTTCAGCGTTTACAACTGTTGGATGTATAATTATAAAGAAGTCAATTTTATTGTATAAAAGTTCATGGAATCATATTAAACGCGCGAAATGTATCAGCCAAGAAGGCTCTTGAGTGGAACATCGTGAAGAGAATCGTGTGGGGGTTTCATACGAGGATAAAAGATAGACTCTCCGGGGGCCAGGGGGTCATCTCAACGACTACTGCTTATCTCGCGATATCTTCCGCGTGAGCCAATCATCGTTCGGTATCTCGACCTCAGCATGGTCGTTGCCGTTGTCGTCGTCGTCGTTGTCGTTGTCATTGTCATCGTCGTCGTCGTCGTGACGTAAAGAGAAAAGCATATGTTAACGCAAGCTCACATTTTTTTTTCTACGATTCGAACCGTCTGCCACATATACGATATTTGTAATTAAAAACACCTCGATATCTTTCATTTCCTGATATAATAATCCAGAATTCAATTTTTAATATTACACAATTTTTAGTGCAAAAAAGAGAAAATATAGTTTCGGGCGTCTATATTAAGCTTGAAAATGTGATCTTATTTCTCTCTTACTTTCTATATCTCTATCGTATTTTTTTATCAATAAAGTAATTTTTATATTTGTATCATTTTATATAATTAATTTTCTTGTAATAGTATTTTATAACATTTTGTTATGAGAGACTATTTTTGGTCTTATCATTATCGCATTCGCCGTACAAATAACTTGACATTTCATTACATTATAAGTGTTCATCGAAAAGGCACGCGATCACATTTCTTTTAGAAAGAATCAATATTCAACTTTTCGATGTCTCCGTTTGCGTTGCATTTGCCGAAACGACGACGACGTCACCGTCCAGAGTTATTATTTTGCTTACGTAAACCCCGCGGTTTATCGATCACAGCCGAGGCGAGCCGATTCGCAACGTAACGTTCACGCAATGTAATGCCCGTTAATTATTTCCCGCGAGATAAGACGAGAAAATTTCGACTCGAAAGAACAAGAACGGTCGCGCGACATGACGATACCGTGTGCCCGCCCTCCTTCGACCACTCTTTCATCCGCGACGACAAGGCTTATCTCCCCGTTCGCGCTATCGTGTTTTGCTATAGTAAATATGCAGCGCGAAGTGCTGTTTTGCACAGGCGTTATACCCGCCATCCATTGGCGGGCATTGATTAATCAGAAGAGAAGCTTCCTCCCTCCCTCGACACAATCGCAAACGAGAACGCGAAAACACAAATGAACGCAGGAGTCGAACGGATTCGATTATTTAACGAGGGTAGACACGTATTCTCTTTCGACGGGGGGGGGGGAGGGGAGCATCCCCGTAACTCGGTTCATCGACATATTATATATATATATCTGTATAATGGGTTTTTATTATCAAATCTTTTTATGAAACTCTCTCGTACCAATTTTTATTCAATTATCTACATATTTGCATAATTTTTAAAATCGACATTCTTAAATTTGCTTACAAGAATATCTAATTGTCCGAAATGACACGTCTGTTATTCTTAAGCCGACATTCCATAGCTTATCGCGAAACTTTGGTAGCTTCTGTCAATTTCTATAACGCCGCAGCAAGACGTAACGTCACTTACTTTGCGATAACATTCGCGCGCGATAGTCCTTATCGCGCAAAATTAGCAATCGCCTGCCAAACCGATTGCCCTTGTTTACTACGCATATATTTCGATGCAAATACACGACGATTACACCCCTGACCTGATTTTCAAGTAAATAAACAGGGTCATCGATTCGTACTTTCCTCAAAAAAGATCTATCACGTATCTGTAACTCCGCGATTTATTTTGTCATAAGTTCGAAAAAAGAGTTATTATTAGCCATTTTAGATTAACATCGAAAGCAAGATTTAAATTCGTGATCTCTGTAAGACAAATGTAAAAGAAAGAGATTCTCACTCTATAAAACAAAGATATATTCACACACATAAGATATATTCAAAAATATATTTATAATCAATAAATATTCAATATATAATATTGAATAAATATTTGATAGAAACTTGTAGAATTTGTCTTATGTGTGTAAAATATGTAAAATTATGTTCTAAGAATTATACCTGCCATATTTATGTATACGTTAGATGAATGTATTAGATAAATCAGAGAATAATATAATTATTGTTATACATAATAACATAAGAAAATATAAATAAATATTCTGTCATTCAAGAATTATATAAAATTTTTCGCTTGGACATCTAGATTTCCACAATCGTACAATAGACGTAATATAATCAGGCCGCAACGCAGCGCACTAGTAATTAGATCAGCGTTTAAGCGATAATCGGCTACCCTATAATTAGATGTGTCAGCTATTTTGTACGACTTTATCGTACGGCCTTTATTGCCTCGATAAACTTGCGCCGCGTGTAATCGTTGTTAAACGGCGAATAGAGTTCGCGCGAGAGCAAACTATAATGATGTAGAGCACGAGCCGTGACCCGGCAGATTACGCATCGCAACTTTGTATAATCGCCATAAATGTCCAATCAAGCATTTTCTCATATTTTTCGAACCCGATGCATTAAAAGAGTTCCCAAAAAAATTATGAATTATCTATTCTTGCAAAATCAAGATTTTTTTCTTTTCTTTTGATAGAAATTTACTTCTACTAAAGAGATAATCGAGAAAGAAAGAGAGAAAGATGACAAGTTCAAAATATTATATTCATTGCCGATTTTTTTCGCGATACTAACTATGGGGCAAAAGAATGATTATCGATATATTTCTTGGTCTAAATGCGAGCGTTCTAAAGTCGCGACCTCCATGGTGGAATTCACGAAGAAGCTGTCGTCGTAGATACATTGGTTTTCGCTCTGAAGCACGCGCAGCCTTCCCGGATTAGCCATCATAACTCTTACGGACGAACGCTTTAAACACCCCGATCCACCCGAACACGAGAGACGCTCGTTATTTCTTGTCTCTTGTCGCAGCATTCGTTCTAGACAGCCTTTGGAGACCCTTTCCTCTCCGCGACACTGTATTTACGCGCTTGTCTTCATAATCACTGTTCTCGTGTAACAATCTTCGGGGTAACTCGCAATGTTTTTAAATGTCGCATATCACCGGCGCGTAACGATCAGGTTGTTGAATGACATAATCGAGAGATTGAATTGACAGAAATGTAAACAAAAACATATAAATCAAAAGCGGTAGGAGAAAGATAATTCTGGACTGAGAAAGGAAGATAATTCACGACATTGCAGATTACCGATATTTTTTTTTTTTTCTCTTTTAACTCGGTAAAAACGAAAGCTCCGTTATTCCATAAACTTAGTGCAAGTATTATAAGACATTCGGCGAACAATTCTAGCAATTCTACTTTCCAATCACGAAAATCATATATTGATATTAGTTTCTTTGTCACTTAACTATCGTCCACTATTTTTAATACTCTATTCTATATTTATTATTTAAAATATCAAATGTAATGTATTTTATTATTTAATATTAAATTTGCAATACTAAATTCGATACGAAACACTAAATATAATATGTTCTCTCTCTCTTCTCTATATGAGAAATATATTAAATTAATACCAACAATAATAAATATGACAGATGACATTAACATTGAATATTGTGAATATTATTAATTTATAAACGTGAAAGTTCCTTTATCCTTTGACTCATCGAATAAGTATCTTGCAACTGTTGCGCGTTTCTGTCTGATAGACTTATCTTCGAGCGAAGGCTAAGAAACTATTAGCGATTATGTCTCTTCACGATGCGCGCGCATATCTACGTAACATACCGGAGACATCGATATCCGTCTAAGATTTCAGCTCTGTAAGAGACCGACGTGCGATTAATCGGACCAAGCGAGAGCCGTGTCGACGAGGTCGTATCTCGGCCTATCTATCCATCCTGACATTCAGCGATTAGCGAATAATAAAGTCCGGTAACACGATCCCGACGATGAAGGAGCTGAGCGCTTATCGCTTTTTCTCTCTTTCTCTCTCTCTCTCTCTCTCTCTATTAATCCTCTTCGTAAATGTTTCTTGCCGACTGTTCTTGACGATTGCCTACGGAAAGACGAGCCTCGGGCAATCGCTTATAGCGATATAGTCGACCACCGTCGAGGGAGAAACCGTCTCGGTATCCCATCGAAAATTAAGAGTGAAAGAAATGCACACCCACACACCACGTGCTCGGATCATTTGGCAGCGATAACGAATCCTTTGATTCGCAAGAAATCTTGGGACCTATCTAAAAACTCTCGGAAAACTTTTAAAAGGAAATATATATATATGATTACAAAAGATATTTTTTTTTTTTTTTGAAAATATTTTTGTCGCGAATGAGATTACTTTATCTTTCATGGAAAAATTCGAATGAAAAAAGTTGAGTTCTATTATTTAATACAGTATGTGTGTAGAGTTTACTTTCGCTCTTTCATATCAGCATTAAACCGACTTATTAAATATCGAGACAAATATTGCTGTACTCGGAATATACCGGTCAATAAATCGTCGACGCGTCGTCGAACGTAAAATCATCAGATTGCCTTTCATCACCGCGAGATAAATGACGAGATATTTCTACGCCCCGCGGAATTATAGGAGCGCGACGACAATTTCGTCTCGGCCAATGTAGAGAAGGCTATATAATCGCAGGGATGAGAGAGATAAAATGTGTGATTAAATGCC
This sequence comes from Formica exsecta, assembly GCF_003651465.1. Lineage (NCBI taxonomy): Eukaryota > Metazoa > Arthropoda > Insecta > Hymenoptera > Formicidae > Formica > Formica exsecta. The sequence continues at coordinate 350,318 of NW_021849727.1, read as the reverse complement.
GCGCGGAAACATTGGGATTTTCTCTCTTTCTCTCTCTTTTCTTCTTGTACGCCACAAGCCTCTCGCAGTATATCATTCCTTCTCCTTTTCTCTCTCGGGAAAGCCATCGTCGCATCACCGTTTTCTCGCGGAGAAGCCTGACCCTCCCTCGCGACGACACTCTCTCCCGAGACTACAGTTTTGTATTATTAGAACGCAGCCTTTAGCAACAACCCGCTTTTTCTTCTTTCGAAACCGCCGTATGTTTGAGGATTCGTTTAGAAAAATTCGATTCGATTCTACCTTTTCTCATTCAATTAAAATTAAATAGATTTTGTTTAAAAATATTCAAATTAATTCAATAATATAATTGATGAATACATTTTCTCTTTGTTGCTTTTAATCGAGAGGAATTCCTAATAAATAAAATCGAGCGTTTTTTCCTCGGCTCACCATAATGTTTGGAGGTATTTAAGTTTGCAGTCCACAAAAACGCGTGATAGAAATAATGATGAAGAGGACATATACCTTGATGAAGATGTGGTAGGGGCGATGGTGGTGATAGTTGAAACGGCTCCTGTTTGATTTTTAAAGAATGAGGAGAATCCTGCATGCCACTAAGTCCTGTGGTGCCCAGATTGCCATTCCCCTGCTGCAGCTCCTGAAAAGATCAAATTAATTAAATCTCCCGTTCTATCCCAGTTTTCTGCGGATAAAGTAAAGTTTAATCTAAATAGATGAACAAAATATATTGGAAATAATTCTCCTATTCAATTAATTATGTCAATTGAATATTGGAATTCGCAGAAAAATTATATACGACCATGCAATAAAATGACTATTAAACTATTCCAATTAAAAAAAATAATGAAAAAAAATCCAAGCATATATTATCAAAACTATATATTATCGAAATGATTCGTATCATTCAATAGACTAAAATTATTTCGCGGAATGATTGAGATTCGAAAAGGGGAAAATACGGCGTAAGTTTTCAGTAAAGGATGGCGCATCGACGAGATAAATTCACGTCACCCTAAAATATTCTCCTACAATATAGTCGTAATAGAATTCGAGTGACGGAGAGGTAAACGAACCGGGAAATCACCGACAAACGGCGAGAGTAAAGAAATTCCCTTGACGGAGAGAAGAAAGAGAGAGAAAGAGAGAGCGAGAGAGAGAGAGAGAGAGAGAGAGGCGGGTAGGCCAAAAGACTTTTGGCTTGGTGCTTGCGATGTTTGAAGTGCCGTCACCGGAAGCTTATAAACACCGACTCGGTGTTGTGACATCGTATTATGCCGGGGCAAAACTTACGGTCTCGTTAGATCGTTAATTTGCGATCCGGTTTTACGAGGCTCCTAAATATTAGATTCGCGAATCGTCAAGTTGCGAAACATGGTATTGATCTTCAAACTGTCAAAAAGTGGCTAATTAGAGATATTTAGCGATTTATGCAATTTGCCGGATGCCTTTAACTCTTTTCTTTATTCTGTGACATATGACATAAAGAAAATTTCAGTCATTTATTTATGACTTTTATAAAGATAAATAGACATACATGTTTATATTATCTCTCTATTTTTGTTATAAATTATCGTTTTATGTGGAACAACTTCGACTTATTCTTTCAAACATGAATACAAATTTTTTTAAAAAGCTGCTATAGCTACTTGACTATTCAATTATGCTCCTGTTGCACGATGTGATAAATTATTTGATAAGATATAATAGAATATTTCTAATTTTCAAATATAATTTTCTTGAAAATAAAGCATTTTATCAAAAAGTTTGGCGCGAATTATTTTGTTGCGAGTTTCTGTGGCAAAAATAATTCCAAAACCTTATCCCTATTTCCGGTCAGGATTTGCAATGTCATATCTTCTTATGTTTGTTATATATATATATATA
>NW_021849727.1:342408-344138 GCF_003651465.1 Formica exsecta | reverse complement strand
TACACACACACACACACACACGCTACGACACTCAAAAAAATGTCTTGGAGAATCACGAGAAATCGACATGGATCAACGACATGACGAACTAAATTATCGATATATATATATATACACACACACACGCTACGACACTCAAAAAAATGTCTTGGAGAATCACGAGAAATCGACATGGATCAACGACATGACGAACAGCGCATTTAAATTATCGGAATGATGATAAAAAGTATCGCTATCGTTCGTTATTTTTCATACACTACTTTCGTCAAGATAAATCGACTCAGGAAATATACGAGCCATTTATTTTTAATTATTTAAAAAGAAAACGCAAGTTATCGCTGCTGCTGCAACTCTACCCAATCACCAGGTAAGGTCTCCACAATTGCCACAATCGCCGACGGCTTCGACACGGATCAGATTCAATAATCCTTCCGAGATATCGTCAGAATCTTAATGTTCGGAATTTTATTTCACTGACATTTCAAAATCGAGCAATTGTTTCTGTGTTTCATGCTCTCTTAAAACTGTTTAAAGTAGACAAAAACACTCGCTTCACACCGGCAGCATAATTTCACGCAATATCGTATAAGTCAATAAAGGGAGTCTACAATGTAATGGCAAAATATATCGCAAGAATGATATTGTGATCTCGCATCTTCGGGAAGAATCGTTCGTGGCAATCGTTGAATATGAAAATTTCTTGAATCGAAATCTGTAACAGAGTAAGAACATATTCCATGAATTTTTGTAATATGAGAGACAGAGAAAAGGAGAAAGAATTAAAAATTGAAATAATTGAATCAATTATTTAGAGAATGCAATGTACCAGTATTAACTGGAAACAAAACTTTTGTCCACGAAAAATAATACGAAATTTCGAAAATCACAATTTAATCGAATTTCGAGTTTACACATTCGACGAATGGGATCAATAGAAAAGATTTTTACAATTTTCTAGAATATTATATCATATTTGTATCATAGAATATATATATAATAAAATAATAATAATATATAATAGTACATATCCCGTATACATTCGTTTAATTACTCGGAAACTATTTCAGAGAGAGATTTTATTTAACTGTACTTTCTACATATGTTATTCCTACCTACAAAGATTGAGTTGTTTATTAAGTTAGATGTAAAAGATGTAAAATAAACCGCGACAATATCTATCAACAGAACTCGATAAGATAAATTTTTGATGGAATTGCAAGATTGTCGCAGAATAAATCTTAACGAAGACGTGGCTCGCGAGTCAGATGTGAAATTTTCGAGGTCACGACCTTCCTGACTCTTTTTCTTTTCGTTCCCCTGTTGAAAGATAAGCGTATATGATGATATTAAAGTCGATCGCTCTCTCACGTCATGTGTGTTCCGCGAAACAAGGAAAAATCACATGAAAAAACAGATAACTAGAAGAAAGATTGCCGAAACAAGTCTTACAAATGTAGATAGAATAATAAGACCGTAAACAGTAGACATGATCCATACAGTTGTTGATTATCATTTCAAATGAAATTACGAAGATATTAGTTAGTATTTTGCTTTATTCTATTATTTGATTTTGACTAATAATTTTCATTTAAATTCACAAAAATTCTTTAATCGATTCTTATTATATCAACTTACCCCAGAAACAGGAATGATATGCGAAACCATCCTGGACCTGTCCACGGACGTGTAATTCATAAAGATATTGGCCGTCGCCGCTGCATTTACACGAC
>NW_021849727.1:320418-341928 GCF_003651465.1 Formica exsecta | reverse complement strand
TATTATTTATAATTGTCGAAGATTATTATTTATGATCCCTACGGCAATTGTGTATAATCATTCATTTATCAAAAACTCTGTAATATATTTACAAACACATACATATCTGAATAATATATGTATATGAATGAATTACATTGCTTGTCAATTCGGTCTTTATCACTTGTCAGCTCTCTGAAGTAATCGGTCCAATGAGCGTTTACAATCTACACACCGATGAAAAAAGAGCTGATGTAACCATTAATATAATGTCGTGCCAAATTAAGCCTGCTGATTCATCGAAAATTCCATACATTACCAATTTCATGCAATATGAAAAAAATAGAACTCCAATGTACACGGTCTCTCTTACAATTAATGAGAAATCAACTACTACTTCGTCGCGTTTTCAATACTACCGGGTTAAAAAAGAGAAAAAAAAAATATGTCTACATAAAATACTTAATTAACGGACCTCGTTCGCTACTCAGTATCAGTAGACATCCTGCTTTATCACGTCGAAATGTGTTACCGGTACAATGTAGACAAGAAGAAGCCGATGTTTCCCGACACCGGGAGACAGAACGAAGGCGAGACAGCTTTAAACTACGCTCGATATCGATGGATAACCCGGGTTCTAATGTGTTCTAAGCGACAGTGACACAGAGTCCGTCGGCCGGTCGGCGCATTATGTATTTTCATTTAGAAGAGACGTCTCTATAACGTCGTCGACTCTGCTTGATTTCGACGAGGATGATGAGCGCGCAACAGCTGAGCACTTAACGCCCTTAGGAGCTTACAGACGATGCGGCAAGGAGAAAGGGGCTCCCTGGGGACTCATCGGGACTTCCGCCGGTGAGCGACGGATGAGAGACGAGGAACTCTTCTCCGTCTGCCCGTAAATCCTGCGCACGATCGGTCCAACCTCGGTGTTTACGATTTTTACGGTCGTTCCCTCCTTTTTTAATAGCCGGTTCTCTAAGATGCCTACAAATATCTTGAAAATTTTTAGACACAAGCCGCTATTATGCGAGTTAATGAAGCGCGTTTATCATTCATTCGCACAGTTAATCGAGCTGGAGATATTTATATATCTGTTGACTGGCGATCGTTTTCCCCCCCTCGCCCTCTCGCCGAACCTCTCTTTTTTTTACTCAATGCCTTTCGTCGATTAGATTGTGTGTTTGTTAGGCGACATTATATTTTTGTATATCCACTAATTCGTAATCCGTCGTAATTCTGTTTGCAGTGAAAGATCTGTATGTTTTATGTATGAGAGGTCGCGAATGATAAGGGATATGTAAACACACTATATACTAATCAACGGGCTCTCGATTTAGCATTTTTTCGAATTTATTAATATACAATTTTCAATTTCTAGATAGCTCTAAAACTAAAAAAAGACATTTTATTCTAACAAAAATTAAATTTCAATATCTGAAAATATATAAAAGCTTTAAGAATTCCAGGAAGTTTCCTATTTCTTATAGCATTTTTCGATGAACATTTTTCATTTATAGTTTTCAAAAAAAGTCGTCAAAAACAATCTTAAAAATTCATCGAGCGTGCCTGATGACCATCGCGATACTTTAGCAAAAATCAAGCAAAATAAAAGAAAATAATAGGAAACAGAAGCTTTGCCAATATTCAAAAAATCAAAATCGAGTAAGAATATTGATTGTGTATCTGTAGAGATATAAATACGAGATCGAATCTTAATTAAGTCCAAGCGTACTCGGCGGATAAATCAAACGTGAAGCTTCGTACGATAAGAAGAAGAAAACATCCGACAATTTATTTTCGCGCGAAAAATAACATACCGTCTCGCGTTGCCATAAACGGTCTACAATAGGTTTAGCCTTTTGCTCTAAAGTCCACGATGCTAGAACTCGGTTGCAGTTTTTACGGAAAAGCGGCAATTTTATTGGCTATACGTTTCTCGGATCATGTAAGGCTTAAGCCCTAAAATATGACATAGTTTCCGGTCAGAAATGTTTCCTGCGCTGCTTAAAGCTCTAATATCTAACAATAAGCGATCTCCGGATCCCAGCTCTTAAAACTTTCGACCGATATAATTCTAAAAGCTAAAAGCTTACTACACATATTGTAGACCCGACCTTATACTCTGTGTAAACGTCGAATGCAGGTTCGATCAAAATGATCTAACTTTATAGCTAAACGTGTATAATCCCGAAAGAGAGCAAAAGAGAGAAAGAGAATACGTGGCGCCGACTAACCGCGATACGCCGATTCTTTTTTCCGCGTGACGGAGAAAAATCGCGCTTATCTCCGCGCGGCGCGCGCGAGAAGAAGAAATATTTATCTCGCGGTGTTTAGTAAACACCGTGTCGGGCCCCTACAAATCGCGTCGGCCGATCGCGGACCGAAGTTTACAAACTTTACGACGATCTCGCGCGCAGTCGAAGGAGTCTTTAAGATAGTCAAAAAATGTTATACAAAAGCAGCGGCACGCGCGCGAGACCATTTACTTCTTTCACGCGCGAGCGCGATAATAATTTCATTCATCTCGTACTTTGCGCACATTGTCTTTTCCTTTCTCTCTCTCTCTCTCTCTTTCTTCTTCGATCTTGACGTTGTCATTTCGCATCTGGAATTGACGAATGTCTTCCGAATAATTCGATTAATGCCGATTAACTCGTATCGTATTTTAATCAATTTTGTTTGGTATAATTATATAATTATATATCAAATGTAGATAATAAAACCAACATAATTTACTTTGCATGGAAGTAAGATATTATTTTCTACTTAATTCTAATCATAATATTCTTTATAATATAAACTCTATATTATAAAGTGTGACAGATAATTACAATCAACTACAATTAATATTAATAGACATCAGCTCTATCAACGAAATAAATTTCATGAATGCGATTTGAGGAATTGCAGTCATAAATTTGCATATAAATTAATATGAAAATATGAATGGTAATTTTTACACGCATCACAAGTTGAAAAGATTGAATTTTTTACTAGCTTTTATTTCACAGTTGTATAATTTTAATAAACACATATATTACACGCGTTTAGAACAGATTGACATCCGCCGTCGCATGCTGTGCGATATATAAAATTAATCTCTTCAATTGCAGCTAAAATCTTTTTATATTTTCTGTACGTCAAACGAGACGAATATATTCTCACATTTTAGAGAAATGAAAAGAACGAAAAAGCTGTGTGAAGAGGGCAAAAGAGATTTATACGACTAGCTCTAACCTAGAAATATAACCTAAGTAAGAAACCTAACTCCCGAGATATATTTCAACGAATTTAATCATGTATGCATAAAAAGCCAAATTTACCAAGATATAAATGTAGTGTAAAAGTAGCGTCTTTATCACATTGAAACATATTCGGAATAAATAATAATGCTTTTTATCATCGAACCGTTGAGATTTATGTACACTGGTCTTCTATTAATGCATACATACATCGATACATCCAACCGAATTTGCCATTATTCGACAATAACGATAATAACGTTAGCGAGAAAAATTTTCCGCTAACGCTTCGAGAAAGAGGCGTATAAAGATTAATATCACTGATAACAAGAGAAAGGGCCATAAACGGCACTGTATCGTTTCGCTACCTGCTTGCCGGTCCTCCGAAATCCTCCGCAGCTCCTCGAATTCCTTGCTCGAGAATCACTTTGTTTATTGCGTTCGCGAGAACGAGCGATTTCGCGAATCCACCCGACGCGAGAGCGAACCGGATTGAATCGAAGCACGCGCGAAAACGAAGCGACCGAGATGAGAGAACGAGACGAGAGGCGAGATGGAGACTGGACAGCGAAAGAACACGGCCGGATTGGCAACCCGCGCGCGCGCCTGTGCGACGCGAATGTAGGCGGAGTCGCCTGCGTTCGCGTCAACTTCAAGCCCTCCTCTCGATTGAAGCGCGCCGCAACATCGGCCGACCAGCTCTGTGCGCGGTAATTTCGTGTCACTTTTACGATACTAAACAAAATTTTAAATCAACGTAAATACCATATATATCCTATGAGAATTTCATCTTTTCGAAATTTTATATCTTTAAGGAAGGAAATCTCTCTTTTATGTGTATTAGCTTTCTTCCTGTTATCAATAATATTATATATTCGTTACGTGTGTGTGTTAGTTTATTTTTTGTAGTTGCATATGTATATAGTTTAAAAAAGAAAAATAGAAAAAAAATTGATGAAAAATTGATAATAATAATAAGCTATTTAAAATAATTTACGAAAATATTTAAGGATTAAACTTATTGTGCTTTTTAGTAGCGTCTTTATGAAAGTTATCTGTCTTTCTATCTGTTTTTTTCTCCAATAAATTTTTCACAAATAAATAGAGAATATTTAAATAAAAGATAACTTTTTTTATAAATATTTATAAATATATATTCTAAATTATAATTTGTAATTTGCATGTAAACCGGGATTTTTTCGTTTATTGTCAAAATCTACAAATTGAAACACCAGAATTTCAAATATCTTTACATGCTGATATATCTATAAATTATTCTATGATTAAAATAAAATAATTTTTGTACATGTATATTGGACGATTATTAATGTTATTAATTTTTATAGCGGCAGATTTATTTGATAAGCGATATATGAATACATATATCTATTTAATGTTTTATTGTCCCGTATACTAATATTAAATATCTTATGGCATTTACACATTATTTTTCTTAAATTCTTTTCTAGAATCTGCGAGATATAAAATTTATAAGAAAGAATATATTTATAGAAATTAAACAGTTTCGACAGACACTTATTCAATGTACGGAAACGAACGTGACAGATTAAATGTCGGTCGCGACAGGCAAAGATTATGTAATTACGCTTATGTCGCATTTTACGAACCGCATTAAGCAACTAATTGTTTTGCTCCATCGCTTAATCATTTGGAATCGATGTCAAGAATTAAGGTCAAGAGAATGAAACCGTTTGTCGAAATCGCTGACCACTGTCAAAGATATTAAGTCAAGCATATATGTATAGTTCAATACATCGTAAAGGTATAATTATTCGATAATATTAGAATTAGCTATTCACAATATTTCATATACAGAAAAATTTTGATTATAGGGCTTTAAATTAAGTAAATTTTGCAAATTATATACTTTCTCTCTCTGTTCTACACCGGACATACATATGTATATATATGTTAATTGTAACTAGTTAAATTAAAACTATGGAAGAATTCTGGCTAATTGCAATTGAAGAAAATGCATCACAAATAAATATAACTAATCAATAATAGAATAATTTTCTATCCAACGTATTCACCAAAATGTCTGAATATCCTATTTGTAATATATAAAATCTTTTATTATTATATAGTTGTTAACTTGACTAAATTCGTCCAACTAATTACTATTTTTTTGTATTTCTTTAATTGAAATATTTAAGTATTTAAATCAAACATACCTCATGTTAGATTTAATATGTCGTATTTGACTTAAATATTTAAATATTTCAATTAAAGAAATACAAAGAAATAATAATTAATTGGACGAATTTAGTCAAGTTAACAGTTTTTTTCTCTCAGTGCGGATACTTTTCCTTATTTAAGTACGGATTCTACGGTACATCTGTCAGGCTCTATAAAGCAGAGAGGACAAGACGAATTGCGAAGAAATGACGCGTGTTAATAAAAAGGAAGCGGCTGTCGATAGCTCGCGAAATGCGTAAACGCTTGGGTGTGAGAGCGTGAGCGGAAGGAGGGGAAGATAAAAACGGAAGCTGCGACGCCATGTTGGGGCGGGCATCCACAAGCCGCTCGACTCGCGTTATTGGTCGAAGCCTCCTTCTGGACCATCGACTCAACGCGCACTCGCACTCGATTCCGACAAAGTTTCGCATTCGATTCGCACAGGAGACGAGCAAATCAGGGAAAGAACCAATGCGATCTGGCCGTTTAATAAGGAACTGTCGATTCCGCGGATGCGAATGTGCTATTTTTCTGCTCGCGTGATCTCGATTTAACCGAGTGACTCGATTTTTAATTCTGGATCAATAGATCAATAGAAATGCAAGATTGATTAAAGAAATCGGCGTTTCTCAGGATTCTAAGATTGAAAATTGATAATATATGATATTTTTGCTCTTCTGATCCAGAGTTTTTAAGAATCTTGCGTTAATATTGCATATATACATAGTTATCTTTACACTCCAATTTAAGAAAATCATTTTATTCTAATATTTTATAGTTGAAGAACACTATATAAAATAAATATTTAAGTGGTATATATAAATAAATGTATTCACACGAGATTTAGATGAATATCGTAATCTAGATATATCTGAAAATTTGTGTGCTTTATATTTATCATTATTATATTAAAATACACACATTGTTTGGAGTACAGAAGTTTAAAATTTGTTAAAATTCAATGCGTGCGAATATTATATTTTTATCTTAAAAAAATTCGCTGTTTCTTTTTTAAAAAACAGGAAAAAGAACAACCATATATGATTTAAATACAAACGTCTCGTCTTAATTACCTGCGGTCTAGATCATACTTTGGAACAGCTTTTGGCCGAAGATTTACAAAAATCGCGGATCACACAAGTTTGGCGACAGGAACGGAAACAAATGAGAACAACGGTGGTCAAAGCGCGGCCGGATATTTTTCAACAGCTGCAATGGCCGGGTGCGCGAATTGTTGACCGAATGCTGGGACTTACGAACGCCTATGTTGCTGATATAGCGGAGTATTGTTAACCCGGCACAATGACCGTGTTTAGCAACATCGACCGGCCGATCATGTTCGATTGTTCCTACCATTTCCCTCCCGCCTCTCGTCTCTGCGGTCGCTATCGTGCGTTATCGTCGACGAGTTGGTCCGCCAAGAAGCAACGATTAACCCCCTTTTTATAAATCCAGTGTACATTTTTACATCCTTTTTATCTCTGTAACATAAGTAATGTACGTAGTAATGCATAAGGTTTCACAGACACCTGGTATTATTATCTCGATTCTTATATACGTTTCTAAAAATATATATGTGATATTCAATATTATATTTTAAAATGATAAGCGAGTCATATTCTCTATTTTGATTTAAGTCACTTCTGTTTATATATATAATAGCGGGCAATAGCGGGTTAATTGTATTTGCATCTCGATCTCTCAACGCGAACGAATTGGTTATCAAAAAGCGATAAATCGCGTAACCAACGAGCCTTTTTATTCTTCGATTTATCCGAGGCACGAACGAAGAAACAGGAGAAGGAGTCGCTGTTTTGATTAGGCAATGTCAAAGCAAACTGCCTCTCTTGACCCGGGCTGGACCTCTCTCCTCCTTTTTCCCCTTTCTCTCGTGCTCGAGTCTCACCCCCGTCGGTTTTACTGCCGTTTTATAGTCTTTGGTTTGTCGCGGCGAAGCGAGACAGGAGCGATTACCACGCGGTCACGTTTCGTGCAAGACGTTATAGTTACGGGAGTATAGTCGTGATTATAGAAGCACCTTCTCGTCTCTCTCGTCTCTCTCGTCTCGCCTTCGGAACGCTCTGTTATATAGAATCAATAATTATTTTTCAATATTACACTTTTTTGTAAAATGCATCTTTCCATACAGATTTTGTAATAAACTAATTAAATAATAATGTAATGAACTAAATAATTTATTTTATATATACCTTTCTTATCTTTTGCAGATATCTGTAGATTACGTTAATCTTGAAATTTTGGCGCAATTTTTTGTAATTTTAATCGTCAGCAGATATCATGGAGAGAATCCTTTAAACCGTGACTTGCATGAAGAAATATCTTTCTGTAATTACACACACAAAAATTAAAGTTAGTTTTTGAAAATTAAAACATTTCTTTTACAAGATCTGATTCCAATCAATAAATTTTTTAAATTAGATTATATACAATATATATAGTGACACTATCATCTTCTTCGAAATTCTTTATCTCTATCTAACGATATCGGCAATAAAATATTTTAAAACAATGATAGAAGATGAATCATTAATTTCGAATTAAATACCTAATTTAATCTAATGTTTGTCCACTATATTTACCTCTTCATTATGACATTTCTCTATTACATTGTCCATATATATATATATATATATATATATATATTTGAAATACACCCTGTATATAATATATCGAATGCGTATCATCAATGGTAAAACGTAGGTAGGTCCATGTCGCGAGAAGAGCCGATCTCATAAATTACTTGGGCTTAGACGGAGGGTCCTACCACACGAAATCCCGTCTCCGACGGCTTCATATTTTAGTGTTGCCACGAGGCGTAAATGTTTACGTAAAGGCGACCCGCCGTCGCATAATATTACGTTTTACCCGCGACTGACGTTGCTTACACGCGCGCGAGCCCTTCGGTGCCCTCACAGCTCGCAGCCCGCCACGTATACTCCGCTCGTAAAAATCTCTCTCCTTTCTCTTCCTCTCTTTCCACTCGCTCCCGAACGATAGATTGGTCAAACAAATAATATGAGACTTCCTTCACGAATAAGTCAATCGGGGCGGGAAGACCGCACTGGAACAGAAGCACGTTCGTCGAATCGATCTAAATAAAACTCATTCACGATCTTCATCTCACGATTTGTTTCTAAATAAATCTATGATTCTAAAACAATCGATATATAAATAATATAGAATAGATGTAATGAACTAAATAATTTATTTTATAAATATCTGTCTCATCTTACGCGTATATCTGTAGATTAACGTCCATCTTGAGATTTTGGCGTGAGTTTGTAATTTTAATCGTCAGCAATATCGTGGAGAGAATCCTTTAAACCGTGACTTGCATGAAGAGAAATACCTTTCTGTAATTATATTATATAAAAATTAAAGTCGTTTCAAAAATCTAATTCCAATCAATTAATTTTTTAAATTAGATTATATATATATACCACATTGTAATAACTAATAACACTATGGAATTACATGATGGAAGTTGACGAGACGATAATTCGAAACTATAAATATATCTGATCTTTAGATTCGCCTCTCATTTTGAGCATTAGGCGTCATCTAACGAGAAATCAAGGCAAATCGATATACATCGATTTGCAGGTCGGTAAACGATATACATCTGCGCGCGCGCGCGCGTTTACCGGCTTGCTCTTATACATATATCTAAATTCTATACCGTAACCTATAAAAAGCTGAGAGAGAAAATACGGGTGATCGCGCGATTCCTATTGAGACTCATTGAACGTAGACAAAATTCGCAAGTTTTAAAATGGACGACGAGAGTGATCAGGAAAGCACGATCGAGGACGACTATTACACCTTCCTAAACATCCCGAGAAACGTGAGCAATTTCCCGTTGTAATTGCTTTATAACTTTACCCGGTTCACAGGAGGTAGAGAACGGTTTCTGGCCCTCCACGTGACACCTTCATCCTTTTTAATGACGTAATAGTTTCTTTGCCGCAGAAAACTATTTTTCCATAATCAAAATATGATATTTCCGTAAATATTAAAAATAGAAAATTAATTAACAACGCGAATCGATATCGTTAATTGCACTTTACTCTTTGATTTTTCCTCCCAAAATATTATTTATTCTCCTGTCAATTTTTCTCTTCTAAAAGCAAATTGTTTAGTTTTCGCATTATATACAAATGAATATTACTTTAAATTTATCCCTCTCAGTCTTCTTTTTCATAAAATTTATCTTTACCAATTGCTTTTTATTATTTCATCATTCAATAATAGGAACTATAATATATCTTCTTTTGTAACAATTTATTTTGACATTTTAGGCTAGTCCTGAAGATATTAGCAATGCGTATCGTAGACAAAGTAAGCTCTACCATCCTGATAAGCATACAGATCCGATACTTAAAAAAGAAGCAGAGATTCTTTTTAATCGTACAAAGAAAGCGTATGAAGGTTTGTATTATAGCTTAATGCTGATATTTATATATATATTTATTTGAGGAAGCTATCATTATTTTAGAATTATTATTTTGTCATTTTCTAATATCTTGAATCTTGAATTATTATTATCATATATGACAGCTAATTATAAAATAAAATTTTTTATTTACTTGCAATATTAAGTTTTCATTCCAAGATATTTTATGTGCATTTATATGTTTTATTTATTGTGCAATTGTGCAGACTTTCAAGTAATATTTGGCTGTTATAGTTTTGAGCGATCCACATCAAAGAGCGATATATGATTCACTGGGAATCCGTGGATTAGAAACAGAAGGATGGGAAATTGTACAACGTACAAAAACTCCTCAAGAGATTCGTGAGGAATACGAGAGACTGGCAAGGGAGAGAGAAGAGAGACGTTTACAGCAGCATACAAATCCCAAAGGCACTGTAACAGTAAACATCAATGCCACTGATATTTTTAGTAAATACGATGAAGATTATAACAATGGGTAAGATTGATTAATGTAAATTATTACAATAAAACATAATAAAAAAGAATTACTTAATAAATAAATTGGATTATTCAGTAAAATTTTTTTTAATTGATTACTCAATAATTAAAATTTATAACACTTGATTATAAAAGTTGTGAACCTTGTTTCAGTAGTGGCTTGTTTTCTTGCATCGAAGTCAGTGGGATGTCATTTGCACAATCTATCGAAACACCTCTCACTCTGAGGGACACTGTGACTATGTCTGGTCAACTAGGAACCCAAAATGGTACGGGTTCTGGCTCCTTTAATGTATCTGCAAAACGATTGATATCTTCAAAGGGTTGGATTGAAGTCGAAATGGGAGCTGGCAATGGTCCAACATTTTCTCTCAAAGGATTTCGCACGTTGACGAAACGATTGTTTTGTGATGGGGCGACAATGTTGCAATTTACGTCACACGGCGTGAAGGCTGGTTATGTTGGAAGTATGCTCACTTACATATGCGCTTTCTGAATATAATTGTAATGACATTATAATGACAATTATTATTTGCTTATTATAATTACTAAATTTTTTGTTTCAAGTGATCTAAATTATTACAGAAATATTTTATTTATATAGCTCTTGCAATGCAGTTGGATAAACATACAGTTGGATATCTTACATACCGAGCTGGCATTCAAGGTGCCATGAGCACCATGATTGTAAGAGACACGTCTCGTTCGTATACATCGTTTTCTATACATTTCGGGCTTATACATTCTTTCGTTAGCCTTAACTACACTTATAAAATGGAAGAGAAGCAACTCAAACTTCGTGGTAGTGTCAAGTTAGTGTTGCCGAATATTATCGAATTTTATGCTTCATCGACGGAAAATTTTCCATATAATCTGTTCCGTATAATTTACAGGGCCGGTACATTTGGCGCGTTTCTCGAATACGGCGCAGAGAAGAAAGTCTCTAAGCACAGCTCGGTCTCAGCGGCTGTACGCGTTGGCGTGCCGACCGGTGTCACGTTAAAAATTAGGCTAAGTCGCGCCTCGCAATCGTACACGTTCCCTATTCATCTATGCGACGAGGTTTTACCAGCTCCCATCTTTTACGCCACTGTGGTACCCATAATCACTTGGACAGTTATTAAAAAGCTCATAATTGATCCCGTCGTAAAGGAGCGCAAAGAACGTGAAAAGGAAAAACAGAGGGAGCTAAATAAGTCTAGAATGATGGAGAAACAAAGGGAGGCCAAAGCTGCCACTGAACTAATGAAAGAAACCGTCAGCAGGATAAGAGCTGAAGAGGAGTCAAAGAAAGGATTAATTATTACCAAAGCCTTATATGGTCGATTTGTTTATCCTCAACAAGATCGAGCTGCCTCAGAGGAGAGCGGACATAGGGATGAAATGATAGATGTAACCATTCCTTTGCAATGCTTGGTCAAGGATTCCAAATTGATTCTTCACAAGGCATCTAAGGTATTCTCTTAAAAACAATTCTTTTTTGTATTCCTTTGCTGTTAAATTCTTGTGTCCTGCAATTACATGTTTTTAATTAGGGGCGGGAGGTTTATAATATAATTCAAATTTATAATACTTTGCTCCAAATTTACTAAATTACTTGATTAAAATTAACATATAATTGAATAAACAAACATATATATTGATATTTATATTGAAATATTAATAATATATTCATAACTCTGTATTGTATAAAATGTTGCAGAGCCAACTACCTGGATTTTACGATCCATGTGTGGGAGAAGATAAGCAGCTCTTGGTACAATATCTGTTCCATACTCAAACGCATGAATGTATTATACGTGATGATGCACCCCTCAGGATACCAATCTCGTGTAAGACTTTAGTTATTTGTTAAAAATAAATTTGTATCTAATTTATTTTAATTTGGTAATATGTATATATCCCATTTATATGTTTCAGCACATAAAGTAAATACCACTTGACAAATGCGTTCAACATCAAAACCAAAACGCAGTCATCGTCCTCGTCAATGATCGGCATTACTTCAGAGTGTAGAGTTTTTATTCATTCTTTAATTTTATATAAAGGGCAAAAAATATTAAAAGTGTTCATTGATCCTTATACTTTGTATATTGATACTATTTTTGTGGTAAAATAGTTTATTATGTGAAAATAGCTATGTAATATTTGGAATATGTTAAATATTTTGCAAGAATTAAGTGTTCTGTAGAAAGATGATTGTATCATATATAGCCGTTTAATTATGCTAAAAAAAATTCACACATACATGTGTAAATATATATATATATATATATATATATATATATATATATATATATATATATATTTACACACATTCAAATTTT
The DNA here is from genome assembly GCF_003651465.1 of Formica exsecta. Classification (NCBI taxonomy): domain Eukaryota; kingdom Metazoa; phylum Arthropoda; class Insecta; order Hymenoptera; family Formicidae; genus Formica; species Formica exsecta. Next base: position 329,224 of record NW_021849727.1, on the reverse strand, counting down.
TAGTCTATATATTTTATATATATATAAACTAAAAATTTTAATAGTATGTGAATATGTTATAATAAATTCATTTTGCTCATGGAAATTGTATTCCGGATACCATATGGTAAGAGTAAAGCAAAGTTAAATACAAATCTACCTACTGCCTTTAGAAATATATAACTATATAAAATAGAAAATATATTATGATCCTAAGAATCATATTGATCTTTTTGCAGTCATACAAAGATCATTATGAATAAAGATAATAATTAGCTTATAGCTGCATACTTCTGATCTGATACACATCTTGCATATAATTGCAAGAATATTGTTAATTAATTGCACAATCGATTACCCAATAGGATTAAAGTATTATCATAATACAATGTACTCTTGTACAAAATATTGTTTCAACAGGTGTATCACATACAGAACTTCAAAATTATGTATATAATTTATTATAATTATACCAAAAAGTAGAATCTATTCTCTATATTGTCCACTCTATATATCCTTATATTTTTAGGAATATATCAAATGAAAAGATATTAAAAATTGGTTGAGTAGTGTTACAAATTTTTTTATATCAACTTCAGTTCTAATCTGTACTTCTTGCTTAAATATTGCAATAATTATCTAAGTAAGGATATCTAAGCCGGCACAAGGGAGTTATCAAGCACTGATGTTTGTGCGATATAGTATTTAAAGAATTTCATAATAATCTTAATGAAATTTGTTCTCAGCAATGGATGTTTTATTTTATAATTGTTACATACATGCTTTAAATATTGCATTGTATGAACATTAATACCTCATGTATTGGCTTCAATATTATTTAAATTTTTCTAAAAATCTATTAATATTAATTTCACTTATTAGATAATTATAACAATAAATTTATTAGGTACTGGTATTTAACATAACTGTTTGCAAAAGAGTATTTGTAATCTTATTAGAAGGTAACAAGTTTTTAAACAGGTTTAATTCATTGTCTTTTGCCTGCAATTCAGATACTGGAGTCCATGAGCGATCATGTTCTAATCGAAAAGAACCTTTGTAACTCTGTGATGGTGCAGAATTACCCCATTCCTTTTAAGAAGAGTGCAAATTAACAGAAATTTAATATTTGATATTTATTAGATTAATTAGTGGTATATAAAAACATTATTTACCTCTGGACTAAGCATGGAGAAATAAAATTGCCCCGAATCTCGTTGATATAAATGATATATATGACCAGGTTGCTTTATAAAATTACAAGCTACATGATGTAACTTTGCATTTCGCTCCGCTTCCAACAAGATACTCTCGGCTTGCTTTTGTAAAAATCTTATTTGTTCTGCGATCACTTGTAATTTATTACAAGCATTAGCTTTTATACAACTATCTGCCTATATATATAAGAAATTAATATAAAAATTAGAAAATATATTGATAAGACACACATATACAATATGTATATATATAGCAAAACAATTAATTATATATAATTATCTAAAATTATATTTCATTATATTAATTTTTATTATTCACCTATTACCTTTTCAATTTCTGTTACCAATGCTATCAAATCCTGCCGACTTGATTTTGCTACAGCAGCTGGATCGATTAATGATATACCTTGTGGTAAAATATTTCTTTCTACTAAAGCTGCCACTGTAACAAAAAAATAAAATTGTTATTATTAAATAGATATTGTTATATCATTCAAAACTATCATTACAAGTTATACCTTTATTTGAAGGATCATTCAAACCTTTTACTGCATCCATTATATTATTTATTATATAAACAGTTGTGTATGTATAATTAAATAATATATATAAAAATGTTGATTGAATAAATAAAATATATAATTGATTATAAATAATTGGATATAGATATTATTTATGTTACAATAATCCGTCTAAACTGAGGAAACACTTGTCATTAAATACAGATTGAATTTAAACAAATGTATATATAAATCTTGCATCAATATACTTGACAAATTTATCAAATAATAAAAATGCGGAGTTTCTTCACCAATTACAATAAAATTTTTTATTAATATTTTAATGTTTATTATTGTATAATTTTAGTACTTTTCACGGACAGTATTACCAAAACACAAAAAAATGTTCTGTACCAACTGAATAATAAAAATGTACTAGCTACACTAGTGGCCTCTAGCGAGATCAAAACTCGGAAGAAACGTGCACGTGTCCAAGTCCACATATCAGTTGTATTTCTACGTTGATTTCTTTTTTTCATGGTTGTCGAGTAGGCAAGGTGCGTACTTTTGAACATTAATTTTTAATAAAAAATCTGAAATATTTAATAAAATATGAAATCTTACATCGTATAATATTTGAAGCCTCGTAAAATGTATAGCTTTCAATATCTTTCTCAGATGATAGGTCCACGATATTGATTACGCTGGATTCTGTCAGATTTCACGATACATTACATTACATATAATGTTGCATTTAACATTTATTTACGCATTAAACAACCGATTCCAACACATACGGAATCCGCATTTATGTTATTATTGTTACAAAACATTTCGACGAATATATCGCACGGATTTGTAAATGGCTTTTAAAAGCAATATTCTAACCTCGAAATTTTTTCAGATGTTCACGGCTAATGCAAAAATAATTAAAAGCGGTGGATCCGAACCTGACCAGTTCGAGACGAGCATCTCTAATGCTCTTCTGGAATTGGAAATGAATAGCGATTTAAAATCGCAATTAAGAGAACTTTATATTACCAAGGCAAAAGAACTAGAAACAAGTAATAAGAAGGTAAGATTTTATCTCTAACATATTTTTTATTATTATTATATTGCTATTTACTATTTCTTGAAAGAATTATATACTAAGGTGATTTTGTTCTTTACAGTCTATAATTATATATGTTCCCATGCCCAAATTAAAAGCGTTTCAAAAGATACAGACGCGATTAGTACGTGAATTAGAGAAGAAATTTTCTGGCAAACATGTGATGTTTGTTGGAGAACGTAAAATTTTACCAAAACCGACAAGGAAAACTCGTACCAAAAATAAACAAAAGCGTCCTAGAAGGTACGAAAAAATACAATATATATTAATTATATTTGTGCTTTTGTATAATTAAATATAATTTATTTATTTACTATCTATTATATATACATTATATATTGTATATTATATATACACACACACATACACATATATATTTTGTCTTTATTTCTGTAAATATTCTACAAAAGATATTTAATGTATAATTTCTCCATTTGAATTTTATTAAATTTATTAATTTTTTGTAATTTATTTTTATTTAGTCGGACATTAACCTCTGTTTATGATGCCTTATTAGAGGATATTGTGTATCCTGTGGAGATTATTGGCAAACGTATTCGAGTGAAACTTGATGGATCTCAAGTTATTAAAGTCCATTTGGACAAAAATGAGCAAACAAATATTGAGCATAAGGTATGTTTATTTTTTCTATAGACTATTATTTCTGTGAGTTTTTCTTGTCATGTTTATAATTATGTTTCAATTTATCTTGACAGGTTGATACTTTCGCTTCGGTGTATAAACAATTGACTGGGCGAGATGTAACATTCGAATTTCCCGAATCGTATGTATGATTTCTTAAATATAAAAATATTCAAGTATTTTATTTCTTATATATTTTTACATTCATCCTACTGTGATATCCCCACACATATCATTTTTTCCTTTATCTTTTAAAATAGATATTTGCTGTCTATGAAAGATTTGTCGAAAAATCTCGTTTATAAGATTAATAGATAGCAATAAATTTTAAGACTTTCTACATCTTTCACTGTAAACATATTGATTTATAAATTTCAAAGTGAGAAATCATAGATATTATCTTTCTTGCACTATAAATAATTTTTTGAAATAAATTAGTCAAAAAATGAATTTTCTTACATGTTAGCACTTGTACTTTTACTAATATTATTAACTACTTTTATTAAATACTAAGATTATTAATGTCTTTTATAAAGTAATTTTTTTTTCTTTTTTTTTTGTAAGTGAACATATTATTACGATATTAATATGTATATTTCGAGCGAAAATGGAATTTCTGATAATTGTCCAAGATTTATAGCTATTATAGTTATTAATGCATAAACTATAAAGAAAGTCTTAAGCGTGTTTTATTACTTTATACTTTATACTGTGGAACACGAGTAACGATATACGAAAAAAGTATAAATCTTTTTAAATAAAAAATGTGTAATTAAAAGACAAAAGTATGTACAATAATATTTTATAAAACAAAAATCTATAACATAATTTTTTTAGTCATTCTGCTATAAAAGAAATTGATTTTTTTTATATTTTTATTATATTGATTTTAAATTTTCCTAAATCTCAATAACAAAACTCATTATCGTTACTCGAAGGTTCTACGAAAGGAAAATAGCGTGAGAACATAGGGCAGATGTGAGTATAGAAATGTACAAAACCAGGCGACTGTGCAATAACACCAGTAGTTTTGGATCAGGGTCAGGCAGGCCCAGAGGGTCGAAGGGTCGAAGGGCTCAAGAAACAGCGTACGTTTCTCTTTCTTCCTTCGTTTGCTCGTCATATTCACTATACGACGAGCCGTGGAACAAACTATGAATATTCGCGAATTTTTAATTTCTTTGTGCGAAGAAAAAAACATCCGTTTTTAATTAAACTGATAAAGATAATAATGGATATTTGCGATTCTATGTGTATGTTAATTATTTAACGTATGTTAAATAATTAAATTTTTAATAACACGAAAACGAAAGAAGTTTGCGATGAAGAAAAATACATAATATGCATTATTTGAATAATAATTTGGATATTAATAAAGAGGAATATTTTTTCTGCAAGTTTATCTTCTTTAGCATTTTTTTAACTACCAAGAAAAAGATGTTGCATTAAATCGATTGATTATATGTATATATTTTGTGTAATAGAAATTCTCTTTTTTTAATTTTTTTTTCTTTGATATGTACATAAAAAATACACAAAATTATATTAAATTAATTAAATGTGCGTTGATATATTTTTTTATTAGCAATGATTTGTTACCATCTATTTTGTATTATCCATTTTCTATTTGATATTCTTTTTTATTTCATCAGAAATTGTTGAAAAATAGATGAAATAAATACATCTGTCTTTAGCATAAATTTATAAATTATTTGGATAGAAAAGCAAGGAAGGGCAAATTATCAAAGCCGTTATATCGTGACGCGTCCTGTCCATTGATGACGTCACGATAAAAATCACACAATGAAAACGAGCGGGTCACATATACATGTATGTACCTGTTTGAAAAATGACACTCTTGCACAGGTAGCTCTTTTCATACGTATCGACGTCCGCGTGAGAATGCAGGGGATGCAGAAATGCCGTAGCACACCCCAGTTTCGGCAGCCACCCCTCGGATCGCACGTTAAGTGTTGCATAAATAACTACTTGGGTCATGTCGATTGGACTGCAGTTCCGGCCATCTGCCTTATCGGAAATAACAACGAGTAATCGCAACTTTATGATAATTCACGGATCACAACAAATACACAAATCGATTTACTGATGAAATAAAGAAGAAAATTAATTTTAAATTAAAAAAAGCTGACATCGCGAAAATATTTTTGTCAGTTATTATTCGAGAAAAATAAGTAATTTTTTCCCCAAACTTATTTTCATAATATTAACAACAATAGAGATATTTAGGATCGTCGCGTTAAGGAAATGATTTTGTATATGTGTATATGTTTTAAATACCGTGAATGTTGAACTATAGAAAACGCTAGAGCAATAATTTTTGTTACTTACGGGATGGGAAGAAATCGAAGAAGAAACACAGTTTCTGAAACAGAAAAAGGGGATAAAAATTATATCTTTTGCATGATTTCAAATTTTTATATCTAATTTTTCCATTATCCATTCGTCTTTTTAGAGAACAGCCCTCTATTATAAATTAGTTATTATACTCTATTGTAAATCGGAATTACATTGTGACAGAACGAATATTTATATAAAATACAGCATTTTTTCTTTCTATTTGTTTATTTTATAAAAAAAGAAAGAGAAATTTCATCCCTCTATTAACTATTTTCTAATATCGGTACAATAAGAATGATTTCGATATTGTATCACGGAATTCCGTCGCGAATAACTCTAATTTATAGCGAAAATAAATTGATCGCCGCGTATACTTGTACTATTATACCGAAACACTGAGAAAAAGATGAGAAACAAGAGTCATTAACCAATTATCTACCCTGGTGATCTCCCCCTGATGACTAGTCGGTACCCGCATAGTTAATGTTACGCATGTCGGCGAGAATTCATTTAAATGCTCTTCCCGAATGATTCACGTCGATCTTGCCTGAATTGTCGAGAAATCAATTCCGATTAGGAGCATATCTCATGTCTGCTGCGGGTGGCGCGTGTCGGTGCTTTTAAAAACCGTTTACACACCACTCTTATCGCGATTCGGATGTATATCAGAAGAAATAAGTTGATTGAAAAAAATAATCAAGGGAAAATAGCAAATCAAAAGATGAAACAATATATAACCGAGTGAAAAAATAAAAAATAAATCGAATTGAAAGAGATAAGTATATATGTGACAAAAAGATGAAATTTTTACATAGCAAAAGATTTAATTACTTAGTGATAATTTTTAACGAGCCATTCTCTGCTTTTTGGATCTGTCGAAGAAATGAAAAGTTTTAGTAACATCTCTATGGGAAAATTGAATATAAAATTGCCATCGAGATATGTCTTTTTTACGTATATTTCGAGTTTTGCGCACCGGTGGAAAATTCGAGAAGGGTGAGAGAAAGGAGAAACGGGGAACGTTTCCTCTGCGAGAAGCAACGGTCAACGGATGAGATTCACATAACTGGATCCGTGGCTATCAAAGGGTTAAAGAAATCGTCGAGAAGATATGTAAAAAAGGAAATCGATTTAGCTGCCATAAACGTTAAACCGGTATAACTCTCATGTCATCATACAAAGGGGATGCGGTATAACGGTTCCTTTGAAATTGCATGTGATGTTAAATAGAAACGTTATTTATGTCTTACTTTAAATCTGCAATATTATTGGTCAATTTATACAACATTCTTATATTAAACATGACTAATTATCTAAAATCTACAAATTTTAGCTTTAGTCGCGAACAACAAGTTTAGTTACCGAAGTAAAGATATGAAAGCATCTGTGTGTATGTGATATGCCGCATTTCAAAATACTAAGGGATTTTAAATTGTTCGAGCAAGATCACGTAGCGATAATATTCTACGTGTATAAATCATCTTTGTTATTTAATTACAAAGAAATGTATTATTCAGTTATGGAATATTATTTCTTTTCTTTCTTTCCCCGATATGATGATTTATATATATATATATAAAGCATGAAGATTCTTATGTCATTCGACCGAGAAAATCTGTTTATAAATTTTCATTCTGCGAGCCGACGAGACTAAAATAATAATCCGACACCTGGAGATATTTTTCACGCGCATCTTGAATCTTTTCCTTCGCAAAAGCCATCTGACAAAAATTCTATGCCATGGCAGCGAATTTTCGAAAATGCTCGACTTATCTTCCTGTCGGGCACCTGGGCATCTTCGCCCCCTTCACAATTTTGAGGGGTGACTAGCATCCCTCGCGTCGGAGCAAAAATCCTGAGGGAGGAAACCGACGCGTCGCGTACGTTACGCAACGTGGAAACAGGTAAGGACTAGAGAATCCCGTTCTAGGATCAAGGATTTCTTCGTCTGACGCGATCTCTTCCTTCTTCAACGAGGGGTGAGTGACGACAAGAAGGGGCTGCGCTTGAAAAGGAACATTGTGCCGAATTGTTTTCCCAGGGCCCTGCTGAAGGGAAGGGCTCCCCCCGTCAATCCCCATGCACGTCGAGGAAGGAAGGGCCTAGTATATAAGGGCCCGTTCGGTCTGCAGCGATCACAGAACATCACCATCAACGGCGAAGAGAGGAAGTCTCTCGGCTTCTTCGACCGATCGGCCGCCGCGGTCAAACGGCCGAGGAGGATCCGCAGAGGATGAAGAGAAGAGGAGAAGAGGAGAAAGTGGACCATATCTAATCGGCGATTGTCAACGTTCTTCTGTCGCAGATCCAATCGGAGCGTCTACATCACTATCACGATGGTGAGTATAGTTTCGGGTTTTTGTCCTGGCTAACGTGATCTTGGTGCTTCGATAGACTACGCTAAAAATCGTCTAAAGTCTAAAGCGTTCGGCCCACGCGGATCTTCGACGTTCTGCCTCGTGAAGCCGGAAATTTGCACCTCTCTGTAAATACAATAATTGGCTGCTATGCGATGCGAAAAATCGGACGAGTCGTATTCTTTGTTGCAAAAAAAAAAAACCAAAATCAAATACGTTTGCATATGAATGTATATATTACATTTATTAATATCGGTTTGCAATCATACGTGAAAAAACTTCGTTTTGACACGAACGATTATTGCAGATAAAATCATATGTTTACACATACCGGCACATTTTTTTGAAGCTAACGAACGTTTCAAAATCTTTAAGATGAAATTCTGAAAGATTGAATTTCTCTCGGCTCACTTTTCGCGGGAATGATAGTTGATTACACAGTACAATTCATTGAAATGCGAACACCGAGAGCGATTTAATTCGCTAGCTGATGCTTCGGAAATTTTTATCGAAAAATTCAAATTGAATTAAATTTATATTAAATTCCGAAAAGCATGCCACATGTTTATTTAACTAATGCGCGATTAATTATTACATATACTAAATTCACGCGCAATATCATGGAAATATATATATATATAT
>NW_021849727.1:306370-320336 GCF_003651465.1 Formica exsecta | reverse complement strand
TATATATATATATGTATATATATATAGTTTTTTTACGGTGTTCTAATTTTATTAAATAGTACTATATACGTGAAAATTTTCGGTCAGGTAGAAAACGATCAAATTTCACTGAAACGGGAGAAAAATTAATCGCGACGAAGATGTCTTGGAATAATTCGCGAGACAGAATAGCGTGAATCTACGATCGAAATTCCGAGTTATGCGCGAATTGTGATTATTCGGACCTACTCTATCCAGGCACTAATATCCTTCCAAAATATGACTTAAAATTTGCTCTCTTTCTCTCTTTTTCGTCATTGCGTGTTCGAAAATTCTGTCGCTTCTTTTTTTTTTCTTTCATATCTCTTATCAAATTGTTCTGTGTGCAATAGTGTTCTTCCAAAATCCTTTTGTACTCGTTTAAAAGTAGACGGTCTCCTCAATCTGCTTATTTTGTAACGGCGTTATCACTACTCACGCATTCGTTACTAATTATCTCCAAAAGTGTGAGAAATAATTCTTTACGAGAAAATATTTCGTGAAATCTTGACGTCACGTTAATAACACGATAGATTGATCCAAAATTGTATCGAGTAACGTGAAAGTATAATTTGCCATCTCACCAGGATACCAAAAAAATCACTTGAATAATCTTTTATTTCGAGATTGCGAGAGTAATGATATTACGATTACAATCTCAGTTTCTCGCTGCACTTGTAGATCTTCAGAATGTTTTCGATTACCGTTAATCATGTATATTCTAAGTGAATTAAACGCGTATACCCTCCTAACATTTATTATAGATCAATAGTTGGATTTACAGATTCATCAGTAGTATAGTTGGTCTGTATAAAATAACAAATGCATGCATTTAATTACCGTTTTATGTTGAACTCTCGATAAATTTAAACTGCTGTTTCTGTACCGACTCTCGATCTGATCTGCCCTTTAATTTCACCAACTGCTTAATAAATGCGCGCAATGAGAGAAAAAAATGCATGCGTAAAAATACCTCTGCATCACATATTATCCCGCATATCATAAATTGTCGATACACTACATGTGTTTGTGCGTAAAGTAATACAACAAAGTAATGCAACGCGAAAATCTTCATGGCAAAGTATCATTCCTCAAAATTTTTGTACTGCAATAGTGGGATTAAATTTCGATTCTAAAATATGTGCAGATTCAAGTAGGTGAAATATCTCCTTAGCTCCAAACCTGACATAATCGAAGATGACATCGACAGATATTGACAAATATTCTGAAGCAATCAATTTTGTTGCAACCAATTATTAATTGATCATTATACCGACTCAAATTGCTATTCAATCTCAAGGTTAAAAATATTTAAGTATGTGCTGTTCAAAAATAATTGCTGACTATCGTTATTGGAAAATATTATATTGGCAACAATCTAATGTGAAATTAATGGTTAAAATTTTTCGAAGTCGATCCCAATTTATCGTTATCGAAAAGGTTAGTGAATCAATGCAGTAGTACTTCAAAACACAATACAAAGGTATATAATATATGACAAAAGATAAAAATATGACAAAATTGCTGCAAACGATTTATATTGATTGGAAAAAATAGAACGCATCCACGAAATATAAAAATTATACTAACAGTCGGGTGAAATTTATTATACTTCTTACATCATCATGACGATATTAATAAACGATTACTCCTTTTGAGTATTCATGAATTAATTATGTACTTTTGATTAACAGTAATATAACAGAAACTTATCACAAACTTTGCAGATAAAAATAATGACACGGTATATTCTTTGAATAATCGTTATCTTTCATCTTTTTTTACTGCTATCGACACATACATATTTATTTTAACCAACGCAGCCGACATACCAAGATATTATATTTCATAATGAATATGATTTGCTGATTAACATTCTTCATAACTTCAATCTAGAAAGTTTCAGAATAAGCAAATTTCGTAAACTAAAATTGGATTTAATTACTGCGTTATGTACATTCATATAAAATAACTAATGAAATAAATGTTTATATTAATAATTCCAATTTCAATGTCAATTCCAATTTCGTCAGATATATGCAATTGGCTTCACTGATATATAATACACAACAAAACTTTTTCATGGACTGCAAAATTACATTATCTGGACAAATAGTTAAATAAAGAATTAATAGAAGTTAGCCATTGTAATCAATATTAAATTGTAATAAATATTAATTCTCATAAATTAGTAATATATCCCGAAATATAAAAATCTAGATAACTACAACTGAACTTTGTGAAACACGATTGAAATTTGATAGAAAGGAAATAGGAAACCGGACACAAATATTTAATAAGTCTCTTCTTTAATAATAATAAACAAAGTAAAAATTACAGAAAATTTTTCCTTGTAATGCAAAGAAAGTTTATGATTTTTGACTGTTGACTGATATTTTATTTGTGCGCCGGAAAAGAAAGATCTAAATTTTATTCAAATCACGATTATGAAACTGTGTGGTTGTTCAATTCAAATATATAAAAAATAGGCATTTAAATATTTTTATATTTATAAGCATTCAACAGACACATACGTTACATATAATGTCAAGATATGATGTAGAGAAAAATTACTACTCTACAGTTAAAATTTCGTTTCTAATATGACAGAAAAACTTTATGGTTTGCAATTTTATTTGACACATATATTTGAATCTAATCCTTTAGACTTTAAATAGAAATGATAATATAAACATTTTGTTAATGTGTGACAAAAGAAAAATGAAATCAGTAATGAAATTTACAGTTTTGTGTTACAAACATTAAAACTGGTCCGAAAAAATTTTGATAATAAAGATTGGATTTTTAATATTTAACACAGATTTTTTTTTTAAACGTTTCATTAAAATATTATCTGGCGAATAAGGCATTGCATTTTATCAAGTCTTGTACAAAATAAACAAATGGTAACTATATATATAGTAAAATATCGATAAAATATTGATAATATCTAAATATTATCTTATTCAAAATTGTAATAAGCAAATGTTCAATGTCGAAATATCACGATAAAAATTACGCCATTATGATTCATGCATCTATTCCCGTATTCAACCAATAGATACGAGGGTAGATTCGTTTTTTCTTTATCGCGGAAAAATAAGAACTGTCTATCGTATCAAAAACAAGAATTGTCGACGTATTAGTCTAAATACTGCATTGATTCGGTCGCTGAACACATTCATATACGCGAAATGTATTTCCTAAATAAGATTCCAAAGGAGTTTATGAGTGAGTGAGTGGGTATGTGTGTGTGTCTGTGGGTATGTGTGTGTGTCTGTGTGTATGTATGTGAATACTATTATTTTAAATACTACTGAAAATATCAGTAATCAATACATCGCGATATCAATTTCTATTTAAGATCTATTTTAATCTTCAAATTCAGCTATCGACCCAAGATAAATTTGCTTAAATTATCGAAAATAAATGACAAAAATATCGATTTATCCGACACGCATCCATTACGATAGCAAAATTTACTCCGTTTAGATCTTGGATAAATTCTTATCGTACTTTAATACCATACAACTCTCTCGACTGTGTCATATGAGGGTAGTTTGTATACTTTCCAAATTCATGTTATGATACTTTTCTGAAATTGGTTACATTATAAGAAAATGCGCGTATAAATAGAGAAAGTTTTTTTTTTTCAGATATACATACATTTCTCACAGAGCTTATTATTGAATGTATCATTCGAATTTATTTTATATCTTCAAAACAGCATGATACATGCTCTGTGCATACTTTATTTTTCATTCTACCAAGTTGTCACATCACATTAACTATTGATACTTTACTGAATAAAATTCAAATCTCGCATAGTGATGACATATGTTTTATTTAAAAAGTGAGCTTGCAGTAAAATAATGCGATGGCTATTCAATAATAAATATAATGACAGTTTACGTTACGGTTACTATTATATATGCACCGATATTTCAACAAGAAAATATTCCCATTTTAACGAGAAAACAAAGGAATCTTATTTGCTCTCCTATCTTCCATTCTACAGTGTATTTTGAAAAAATAGTGAGAGAAAAATCTCTGAAATTTTCTAATTTTATACGTCAGTATCTTGGGATCGTCTTGCTCTATTTGAAAAAAATGCAAAAACATCAAACATCAGATGAAAAAGAAGATGTAGAAAATTGAAAGACAATTATATTGAATTAAAATAAAGTTCAGACTTAAAAGTATGTGTTTTTAAAAGAGCTTTTTTTTAAATATCGAGAAATTCTATTATAATAATGACAATATCCAGCAATAGAAAGCAAATCGTAAAAATAGTTTCGTGTTGCTTTTAATGTTGCACTACAAAACTTTGTTATTCTGCACTACAAATTCCTGATATCTGAATTTTATACTGTGGTATATTGACTACTTAAAATTAATTCTGATTGCTTCAGACGAGTACAAAATATATCCACGGACTTTCTCACAATGCATAAAGCGGCCGATACCATCGTTCTGTTTCTGAAAAAAAATATAAATACAAAAACTGTTAAAATATCAAAAGTACCAATAAAATTGTAATATATCGACCGTGAAAGAGAAGTTTCTCTCTTCAATCGTAAAATTATCCTTCTTGTCAAAATTTCGACCGCAAATGATGAGAGAGATATATCAGAAATGTATAGAAATTGTGATTCATTAAGAAGACATCACTTCTCAGATTAAATGTCCGGGAAGACAATGTGCTCTGCATAAATTATCATCAAAATCACCATCATCAGTTTCACGCGAGTTCAATTAATCCGTGAAATCGATTGATCAAAATCGCAGTTGCAAGTGTATCGAATTATGGATTCAAGACGATGCTCTCAAGATGATTTCATGCGATCAACGTAATTAGATTAATCAGTCGTCGAAACCCGTCAAAATCGCTCTAACGATCGAAAGAATGCCAAACACACCGCGAAACCTCGACCACGCGATCGTTAGCAAAATAAAAAGATTCTAGATATCAAAACGCGAAGCAGGCCGGACTCGTGTAACAAAGAGCCACGGTTTTAGCATCCGGTCGCGACTTCTCAACGACTTAACGAGCCACAAAAAATTCCGCTTTAACCCTCACAACGCTACCCTTCATACGAAAGGTGTATGTCATTACACACACACATGTCGTTCATTCCCGTTCCCTTCCAACATTCCTCATTCCTTGATCCGATGCGCGTTCCTAGAGAAGAGAGAGAAAAATCTAAAGGGACTTACTCTTACCTCGTGTATAATACCCACGTAAGTCCCACGGTTCGGCATCCCGCACTAGCAGCACAACAGCACGACTTCTTTGTCTTCTCTCTTGCGGCCACACTCACCTCCACGATTCACGCTTCGCCCTCTTTTTGTGCTCTCCGGTCTTTCCGGGGCCGGTTGTTCCGGTTGTATATGCAACCACTGATGCTTTGATTCTCTGTTCGCTTGCTCTGTTCCTCTGTTCAGCTACACACTTTCTGCGCTCGTGTATTCTTCTTTCTATACTCTCCTCCCTCTGTAGCGAGCATAATTGACATATTGTCAATGCGATCACATGAAACTGCGCGTTTTATTCAAGACTTATACGCAGGTTACTACCAGCTGCTCTCGCAATAGTGCGTGTCACGACATATCTGTAATTGAATGAAAACTTTCTTCTTGTGAGAATTGCATCCAGCAGGATCGTCTGAAAGATTTGCAAGAAATACGTATTAAAATTACAAGAAATAAATAGAGCTTGTGCTTTATAATGTTTTACTGTACTGTTCTTGAAAAGAAAAAGGAAACTTCAACCTGGCATAGATAGATTTTTTCAAGATTGCACATCAGTTTTATTTTACCGGCTATTATTTGTGATGGTGCAACATACATGTGCAAGTGATATTTTCCGCTTCAAAACTTTCAAATCTTTGCAGAAAAAAAATATCACGATGATCGCTCGTCACTGATAAAAATAAAAAGTGCAAAAAATGTATAGCTGAAAAGAACAGACACATTCTCTGTTGGCGAGTTAGCGATACGTTGTTCTGGTATCTCTCGAACTCCTCGATAACACCACGGATAAATGCATCGTGACCCTTAAACGCGCATATCTCTTTGCTACGCGATACGAGAAAAAGGTTTTAAAAAGATCAGAAGTTACTCAACAGAGAAGAACGACAACTGAAAAATATCTCCTCCGTGGCTAAGATATAAATAATAACATTAAACTGAATGAAAACATTCAAGAATATATTTACGTTTACAAAAATCGAAAGACGGAATATGTGCTAAGCTACGCGTGTGTAATCAATTTTTGGTTTGATATGAAGATTGAAATACTCATACTTGAAGATTGTATAGATACGGAACTTTATTAATGAACAAAATATCACACGACTTGCTCAGCGTATAAATGCTGATCAAATAATAATAAACTTTCATCCTTCTTTGCATCGGTGTTATCTCGTTGTGTAATGCGGCTTATCTTCATTACGCCGTATTGACATATCGTCAAGCATGTAAACACGCGCGTGTCGCTATTTTTTATACGTTTAAAATTTACAAAAGTGCTTGTACAAAATATCATTTTTTTTAAATAATTGTGTCTATTGTATAGGTGTTGTCCGTGAATTGTTCTGTGAAATCACGAGTATATATGAATTTATGATTGACATATTTCCAAAGCACATTTAGCGTTTTCTCTCAAGAAATTCGTAAAATGGTTTAAATAACGAACCATTTTATTACACGACCGCATCCTGCCCGACAGAGTCACGTAAACAAAATCCGAAAAAATGGTCCAGAAAGAATTCAAAGTTTTATATTAAAAAAAATATTGATAAAAACATGACTTGAGAGAAGAATAATCAAGGGTTTTGCAAAATAAAAAAATATATGTTATTAAAAGCTTGAATAACTAATTAGTATTAGTTGTGTTAGTGATAGTTAATCGACAATGAAAATAAAAATCGGGGTTGCATATCTCAAAATACGTACATAAATAAGTGATAATTACCAAATTATGCCAAGTGTCAGTTCTCGCTTCAAAATTTCAACCAGCCAGCGACCACACACATACACACACAGCCGCAAGATTGTAAATTTTACATTTGACAGAAATTTGCTACATTGATCTACTATATTTCAATGTTATAATTAATGATTTTTGGAACATCCAGCCGATATAAACTCACCATTGAAATTGAGCGTCGCGAAGCGTCTTCTGATCGAAACTGCTTGTCCGGATCAAAAAGGAATTTTTGAACGCTGATCTAAAACATAATCGAAATATCAATCGACAATGTCATCGCCACTTTACCAGGATTATGTTTGTACCAATCAAAATTTATTTGAAATTTTTCATCCAAGGAAACTCATCGGCAGATAAGAGACGTTCAAGATGATATACAAGATTAATTCTATCGTACGGCGGAAAAGAACAGAACAGCGTTTTTTTAGCCTCCCGATATTTGCGACACATCCAAGACGACGTTTGCGCGAACGTTTATGCACACTTTACAAACACATCTTGCATTTTACCTGAAACATAAGAGAGATTATTTGTTAGCATCAATTAAAGAGCATTTGGTAGAAATTGCAGTAGATTAGAATTTCAAGGTGAACTGGAACATGAACAACCGGCCCTTGTGTGTTTTTTTTTTTTTCGTAGCTAACGCTCACATCCTTCCAGGTCTCACCGCCACGGCTTGCAGCAACGAGGCAGCATCAATCACGGGTAATTGGGGCATCCATCAGTCGACGGGACGGCAGGGGAAGATCAAGATCGACGGGTGCAGCCGGAAACAAGCATCAAGCGGAAGCCAGCTGTCCAACGAGGAACCAAAACGTGGACGGATAACAAGTATCTTCTGGGCGATCTCGCGTTCCTCGATGATCGAGGGAGATCATCGGAGATCAAGAGCGACGATCGCGCAATTCTTCGATTCACTCACATCTCAAGCTATTACTCGCAGAATTATATTTATTAAATTTATAATATACTATGGGGAATTAGTTGAATTTTTATCGTGTTTATTAAAACACTTTTCGCATTTATATGTTGCACAAGAGGCGAAAACAGGCTTTCACGTGTCTACCCGGCCAGCCTGAGAGAATTAATTGATTTACCTAGCACACATTTGGAAACACACCTTCGAACGAAGCATCTTCATCGAAGTGTACAGAGTTCCGCGAATTCATCGAGAACGAATCTTCCGATATCGACCTCGAAAAACTAAAGCAGCAATGTTTTTTCACCGGACCCAATCATTTTCCGTCTCAAGAAAATTTATTCCAATCGCCAGACGGACAATCATCGGACGTCAATTGTCGATCATTAACGCGACAATTGGCAAAATTTAAAGAAATTCCGGAACTACCTGGCTAACAAAGGCTGCACCTGTTATTCTCGCCAGACCGAAGAACAAAAGCACTTTCCAAGCAGTAAAATCAAAATAACGCAACATGAATAATTCGTCAAAAATAGCAAGACTTGGAAACGCCATTTCATATTATCTATCACTCTGTGTTGCTTCGAAAAGCAACAATACAAAATATTATCTGTAAACTGTTCTGAAATTTATGGAAAGGATGGACACAGAAAGTTTATGGATAAAAGGAGATTAGATCTGCTTCTTTTATTTTCTGAAATTATTGAAAAATCATCGAAAAATGTCAGCATGTACACCACTCGACTTACTTCAGGATTACTTTGCAGTTACTTCAAATGAGAGGAAAGCATTATAATCATTGAAATATTATAGTATGTTCTGTACTGTTTCGCATCGCGCGAAATTCTGAATTATGCTTCGCTCGAAATTGGATCCAAAAAGGACAAAACGTCTCTCTATATCTCTCCTCGAAAGGATCACGGCATGGACGGAATCAGTTCCTCCGACTTCAACCCGGCAACTCTACATTGTTACATGCAAGTGCAAGTCTCGCATCAGGAATAATTTCGCAGAACGTTATTAAACTACGGCCGCAGCACAAGCCGCGCCTTTAAACTCTGATTTAGTACATATATCGATTTACAGCAAAGATTTATTTTGCGAGAAAACGTTTTCATTACACTTCCCGCAACAATCTTTCTACGCGCTGCAATCTGTCACATTTGACGATCAAAGAAGTATTAACATGATTTCAAATCTGTTCACAGGACGAATTATCGATAATTATTTGAAAACGTATTGCGACTTTAAGTGCAACAGTTTCGCAAGACTCTATTTTGATTATGTCACGATTCAAAGAGAAGACGCACACGTCTACAACATACGATTAAGGCTTCAGAGCAGATCAAAAGCAAAATGCAAAATAGAAAATCACGCCGTAAATTATATCGTGCAGCCAAAACAGCACTGCACGGAACGAAACTGCATCGAAAAACGATTCTCCAGAGTTCAATTTGGCTGGAGGGATAATTGATAGCTCTCGATCGAAATTCGTAAGTTATTTCGGATCGACGAGTCAACGCACCGTCAATTCTTGAGATTTAACATTTTTGAATTTGATTAATGATTACCGAAGAATAATAGCAGCGCTCAAAACAGATATTCTCAAAAGCAAAGATATGCAAATTCATAAACAAAATCCAGGGAAGTATGCAAAAAAAAAAAACATTCGCAAAACGGATGTTGTTTCAAGAATTATTTAAATCATTCACAATTGAGCTAATTTACGATACTCGTTATATTATTTTTTTTTCCGGATTACATTATGCAAAACAGCACACGCGGAGTCCTTTTTGGTCCAATACAAGGATACTTCGAAAACAATTAGAAATTGCCAACAAACTTGGCGAAGAAACTTTTATCATCATGTTTAAAGCAAGCATAATAATTTTTGCACGCGGCTCTGTAGCGGCATAATTAACTTATAAATTAATTTTCTAATCTGAAATTGCGTTCAACGAGCAAAAACCGAACACGAAACGACGCAGTAAAATACACGAGGAAACAAGAAACTATATACTCGAAACAAACTCTTCAACTAATAATTTTACACGGTTCTACACAAAATCGATATCTATCGATGCACGAAGATTCGAATCTATATGAAGATTATAAAAAACAGAATTTCTACCAAAAGGCATTTGCACTTGATGACTCGACGCAAATCTTAGGACAAAAATCGCTATCGCGAACTTTTCCGACTGTGCAAGAATCCTCGACAAGCTGATCAGTAAAATCTTATCTAATCGACAACTATTATTGATCTTTTTCATTAGGCAAGAGAAGCTCTACAATTAATCAAGAAATCAAGGACAAGCAATACGATAAATTGCTTCTTCGAAACCATCGGAAAGATTACCCTCGGAAAACAAAACTACATTGAACGAGATACATGGAAATCAAATACCGAATTGTCATTGCAACGTGGGACTCAATCGTTTAAATCACGGACAACATGGACGTCGTGGGACCATTGACAAAAAGTAATATATTTTGTTTCAATTTTGTTTAATTTCATTATAGATTACATAATGTAATTTTTTAGATAATAATATCAATTAATCTTTTCGATATTGACTACAAGCGAAAATTAAATTTGATATCATAGAAAAGATGAAATCATAATCTTGCCTTTAGGCATTTAATTCGCGTTCAATTATTTATTAACTTCCGTATTATAAGTTTATTTTTTATTTTTTTATTTTCTTTTATTTCGTTCGTTTTTGTTTCGCTAATCTACGTGAAATCTTCGTCGATATTAGAATCTCTCTTTATCTTTCTTTTTGCCATAAATATGTGTATTACAGAAATATTCATATATGCAAATTATATATATTTTATTCACACATCTCCATCATGTTCATCTTGCGCTAACATAAAATTTCGCATTGAGTTAAGAGAATATAGAATTGGAGTTTTAAAAACTTTGTCATTTTTACGTTTGGAAGACATTTTCTGCAGGTAACGTCGATCTCAGTAAAAAAAATATATGAAATCGTAAAAATTATATTATGCCAATAAAATTTTACCCCGAACAGCAAATTATATTATTGATATAATAGTTTGGTATAATGTTACTGACAGCAAACTCTCTGATTACCGTAAAAATGATGGAGTTTCATATATCCAAACATTTAAATATTCTAAAATTACGGAATTTATTGTAGCTTTAAATTCTTTTACTTGCCTGCGCTTTGTGTGAACTTTATCGTATATATTTCATTATTATATATATATATATATATATATATTATATATGTCATATATCTTGTTGAATATTTCATACGTTTTATCGATGATTTCACGTCTGATTTGCTATTTATTTTCTTAGTTTTAATTTTCTTTATTTCTTTTTCTTATTTTTTATTTTGAATATTTTGATTTATTTTTTACTCATAACAAAGAAGAGAGAATGAAAACCCTAAAAAAAATGAAACAAAGATGTAAATATGAAAAGTATGATACGTTCTACGAAACAATATGTTTAATAGACAAAGCTGATATGCCTCGAAAATAATTTTGTGTGACTTTACAATATGTACTGAGATTGAGATAGAGATTGCTATTTGAGATTGCTACCAAAGAAAGAAACGCAAACAAAAATTCAATGGTTTATAACTGTGCGGAGATGCTGGAAGGATGACAAAGAGTTTGTTTCGCAAAATTGTCTAGTAAAAATTACAAATGAAAATGTACTGTAAAATTTAATTGCTGTTTTGCGAGACCAACTGTTCCTTTCAGGATCTGCGTGCATTTAATCTCTGCATAATTGAATACACTCTCAAATCTCCTGTGCTTAGTTCCAGCTAATCAGTATTCCGATAATCACAAAAATAGCGAATGCATAAGTAAAAAAAAAAAATTGTTTGTCTCGTGATTATTCTCACGTTATCAGCAAATATTTAACTTAGAACGTGGATTACTTAATATACTTATATAAAACTTAACGTCGCACAATCGTGTCATACATATTTAGATGTAGTTTCTAATTTCGTTACCGATATGCTCAGAAACATACCGGAGACGAATGGATAATACCTCCGGTGATTAATGATAAGGATAAGTCATTACAGAACGCTCTGAAAAAGCGTTGTGAGATGTCGTCCTATCAATTGCAAATTTTATTCTAGTTTATAGAGTATTTCTTTCATTTTTTTTTTGTCAATAAAGTATTACATAACTGTCTCGTTCGCGAAAAAAATTGTTTTGTTAATATATTCACTGTAAAACGTTACATTACTCATCTAAAGAAGTAAAAAATCGAATATTTTTAATTTACAGTTGATAGCTTCATCTCGTAGATTTCTATTATTTACGTTTATTGACCTTTGTAAGGAATATAAATAAAATTAGGATAGATAGATTCATAGCAATCCGTAAGTATTTGGTATCACATATAGTAAGATCAGAGAAATATA
The DNA here is from genome assembly GCF_003651465.1 of Formica exsecta. Taxonomy (NCBI): domain Eukaryota; kingdom Metazoa; phylum Arthropoda; class Insecta; order Hymenoptera; family Formicidae; genus Formica; species Formica exsecta. The sequence goes on along the minus strand of NW_021849727.1, from coordinate 307,990 downwards.
TCTGTCAATTAAAAAAGTAATTATATTAATGTGAATTATATAAGGAACAGTCTAACATTAACTACTTACGTAGAGTCAGGAACTTTTCGCGACATAGTCTTAAGATCTAGGATAAACGCGTATATATATTCTTGCGGTAATCATTAATTACCCAGATAAATAATCATTGAACTCTAGATAAACTTGATATGAACTCGATATCGAATTGAAAATTCACGACAAGGATGATTTGTACTTTGCCCGTAGTAACGATTAAAATTAAATTCTCAGCTGTCTGAAAAATACATTTCGAATGAAGATATTTAAGATACATTTCGAAAAAAAAAGACGCGCTTTCTGTAATACGCAACAGAATTGTCCGAGTAGAGTATACACAAACGTATTATGCTGCTTTTGAATGCTTCTCGAATGTTGCTTACCTGAATGTTACTGTTTCTGTTGTTTTTACGTTTGTGTTCGAATTCTACGCTTTTTGGTCAGCCCTGACATACACGGTACACGTCCCAAGATTCTCCCATTGTTCACGTTGAATTTCTATTTGGCGCATTGTTACTGTTATAATAAGCCGTCGAATGTTATACGTAAAGACGATTGTTACATTTTTCATTTCCCTTTAATAGGCCTGTTTAAATTTATTACTTTATCGCATGTTTTCCGTTATATCAAAATTTCGGACATTATTACATTGTCAAAAAAATTATATTTAACGCTGTTGATTCTTTGTTGATTGTGTACTGTTGATACACCTTTTTTCGTGTTGTATCATTGTCATCTCATGCATCCACATAATTGCTATCGAATACTCTCTTTTTGTATTAAAAAATTCATTAATTCTCTCACATGTCCAAACATGATATTTTCATTAAATTTGAATATATATTCTAACGATATTTTACGTTTAATGTTAGCAAGAAATAACAATATTCATAGTAAATAAAATAGCAACAAATTATAGAATTATACTCTTTGAGTTTTCATTATCATCATAAAGTATTTCAATATAGAAAAAAAAATCTTGCATTACATGATATTATCTAAAGATCGGCAGATATCCTAAAATGCATATATAATTTACAAATTTGAATTCAAAAAAAGTTGAAGTTCCAAATCCATCTAAATTCTTATCACGCATCTCACCGTCATTGTTGTTGTTAAAAATGCATACAAGTGGAAAGTGTGTTCTGCATCTTGCATTAAATTTTGGTCAGTTGAAGTTATTAGTTTTTGTCCATCTTAAACATATTATTATAATCGTTACTTACAATTTTCGTTATTTGATGCCATTTTTGTTTACCCTACCCATTTGTTCGATCCTTATTATTATGATTATGATTATTATTATTATTATTATTATTATTATTATTATTATTATTATTATTATTATTATTATTATTATTATTATTATTATTATTATTATTATTATTATTATTATTATTATTATTATTATTATTATTATTATTATTATTATTATTATTATTATTATTATTATTATTATTATTATTATTATTATTATTATTATTATTATTATTATTATTATTATTATTATTATTATTATTATTATTATTATTATTATTATTATTTTTATTAATTTTTACACACACACACACACACGCATTTAAA